>NC_047674.1:48977883-49207883 GCF_011762505.2 Arvicanthis niloticus
GTAATTTAGGTGTCATGGTAATCACAGCAAATTCTTCACCTCCAAATAACTAAAATGACAGAAGCTTATATCAAAATAGCAAACAGCCCTACAGTGTCTTTAAACTTACCTCAGAATATTCATAAGCCAGGCTTCCACTGTTCTCAACATCCATATTTTACAAAATCCAACAAAACTCATCATTCACCTATCAGATCTCAATTACTTTCCAGCCCAAAAATCAAAAAAAAAAAAAAAAAAAAAAAAAAATCCTTCAACAATCCTTCCTAAAACATAGTCTCTTCTGTTACAGAAACACCACAAAATCCTGACACCAACCTGTGTTAGGTAAGGTTTCCATTGCTGCAGTAAAACACTATGACCAAAGCAAGTAAGTTGCAGAGAATGGGTTTATTTGGTTTACAATTCTATATCACTGCTCAACATCTAAGAAAGGGGAAAAAACCATGGCAGGATCAGGGTCCAATTAAGAAGTCATAGAGGTGTGCTGCTTACTGGCTTGTTTTAACTGACTTGCTAAACCAGATTTCTTATAGAACAGAAGAACAGCAGCCCAAGGTTGTATCCACTCACAATATCCTTGGCCTTCTTCAATATATTACTAATTAAAAAATATTTATGACAATCTCTGATAGTCATATTCTCAAATGAGTTTTGCTATTCTCAGATAATTCTAGACTGTATGTAAAGTAGCATAGGTGGCTACTGACAAACACAAGTCTTTTATTGGAAGTTTAGTTACTAAGCTACTTTCAAGAGAAGACATTATAAGTCCCACATCAATTTTTGTTTTTTTTCTATATAAATGGATTCTATATGTAGGATATACAATGGCTACAAGGGGGTTAAGGATAAGAAGTAGCTCAAAGAAGTTGATGCTCTTAAGTCTAAAATTTTACCTAGGGAAAATAAATTTCACTGTGATATTTAGATTAGTTATTGTTTGAATTAGCTTCTACAGTGAAGATCAATGTCATGAGGACAAAGTCTATAATTGGCCTCAGCTTCATGGGAAGGCAAAAAACCTGGCAGCCATACTAAGGGAGTGTAAGGCACATGCATATAAACAAGTGCTTAGGAGAATACTTAGCCATACAATGAAGCATTAAGAACAGTGGTGCTAACCAACTAAATGGCAACCACTGGATAGTTGTAGTTTGCTTCTTGGTGTGCTTATGAATACACTAGGTATGTAGATGACAAATTCATATGTCCAAGACATTTGTAGTATAAAATAGTGTTTCTTTTAAGATAGTAATTCTCAGAGTTCTGATGCTGCAACCTTTTAGTACAAATCCTCATGTTGTAGTGACTCCCATTCTTTGTTTTATTTTTTGTATCTATATCACTTATACAATTTTGTCAAATTATAAATTATACATCTATTTATGCATATAATATGCAGGGTATTTTGTGACATCATAAGTGTTGGCAAACCAGTTTGAGATCTTCTGTTTTGGCAGGTATAAGGTAGGTATACTTATACTTGAACTTAATAGTATGATATATTAATACATTCTCAGTTTTAGATATACACAATACTCTCATATACTCACATTCCCTTAATCTACTTTGAGATCTGTATTTTATGCTTCATTTTCACCTTCAGAAAAAGAAATTTATTAATATGTGTTGTGTCTTTACACAGCAAGGATAATTATCGTCTTTGCTTTACATTTAAACTCAAGATGCACTTAATTATCTCTAATAGTTTCAGAAACAAGAAAATGTTGTCCACTTTCGATACTACCATTAATATAGGGATTGAAGCTTAGAACAATTGAGTGTAAAAGGAGTACAAAGCAAGAGAAGAATATTGATGTGCATTTGTCAATATGATTTTCTACGATGGAGACCATAAGAATTATGCACAGCATTTTAAGGCAGATTCATATCTCTGCTCATGCATAAACAGGAAACACTACATGAATTTCAAAGTCTTAAAAAGGAAAAACAGAAAACAGATACATTTGTAAAAGAAAAGATGAGGAAATAGGTTTAGAATTGGAGATATAGAAATGAGAATGAGTGGGTTTGAGAAAAAAACAGTTTTATATGTATGATAATTGATACTAAAACATAAAAAATGAGAAAAGGTATTTGATTCTAATTAAGACAATATTATTATCATCAGTAACACAAATTACAGAAAAAAACTGTTGTGGACATAACAGGGTGGAAGTACAACCCCTGAGCACTATTTATAAACTACAAAAGTGCAGCCATTGTTTAAATTAGTCCTTGGTTTGACAAGGTATCAAACCATAAAGGCCATATGATTCAGTGACATCTCACCTGTCCAAATAAACAAAGGACTTTTTAATCCCTCTGTTTATATTTTTACATCCATGTTTATTTTGGCTATTTTTATAATAGTAAAGATAGAAAATCAATATATAATAAAATGTGGTACACATACATACACAATGGGATATTACTGAAACAAACAAAAAAATTACCCATAAAATTCATAATCAAATCAAATGACAGTGGATAAATTATCCTGAGTGAAGTTTCCCAGGAATAGAAAGATAAATGCAAACTTTGATCTCTCCTGTGTGGATAGGTTTATATATTATCTCTACCACAGTAAGTGTGGAGAAAGCCAATTTACTACAAATTATATATGAGGAGGAGGCGCAAAATGAAGGTCAGATAGTGGAAAATGGTTAAAATGAATTTGAACAGGACACCTCTCATTGCAGATGTTTACAATCATGGAGAGCTATGGGAAAAGAAAGGGAAGCAGAAACGCCCACTAAAATGAATGGTGGATAAAAGTGATATGAAATCCTAATATTGTAATCAGAAAAGAAAATTAAGCAAGTTTAGAAACCATATGGTATCAAAGAATGGAATATGACAAGATTTAGAAATTCAAGCAGGAATTGGTACAGAAAGATGGGGGGAAATTATGTTATCTGTGAGGTACGCAAACTAAGGATTGGCAAATAAGCCTATGAAAATCAAGTATTTTTTTAAGTTAGAGATATGCTTTTTCTTTTAAATAAAATTTTAATTAAAAATATATTTTCACAAACTGTATACTGACTGGTACTTTTTCTCTCAAAACTTTTCCCTGACCCTTTCCACATCATATCACCAAATAAACACTCTTTTGTGATTCCTCTCATTAGAAAATAAATATATAAATAAATAAATATCTAAAAGAAAAGTAACAAGAATAATAAAACACAATAATATTAATTTAAGTAACACAAACCATAATGAAACAAAAATAAGGAAACAGAAAAAAAAAAAAAAGAGAGTCAAACAAAAAATCTTGTACAGGCATAGCCATACATTCACACCTAAAGATGAATGAATGGGAAAGTACAACCCAATATTGTCGAGGCCACTCAGTTTAGCAATCAGTAAGCTCTGGTTTGAACAATAGACCTCATCTCAACAAACAAATCTGAGAGTAGCCCATGTCCCCAGAGATGTCAAGAACATCACAGGGATTTAGTAAAAGTAGTTCTACAGATTAGCCTGCTGTTATTGTAAAGGAAGGTTGTGAACCACAGTGGTATTTACATAAAAAGAAAAAGAATTGTGCATCTAGAGAGTGTGATTTACACTGTAGAATGAGAAATAACTGTGTAATTGAGTCCTACTAAAAATCATGCTCTACATGCAATTTAAATCAAAAATAAAAAGTAGATACCAGTTTTGTGGTGCATCACATAGCTTAGTAGATAATGCTGTATCCTGCCAAGGTGAAAAAGCTTAGAAATAAAAAACAAAACAAAACAAAAAAACATTTTATCATGGCAAATAATTGTCTAAGAATTGGGCACAAGGTATATGCAGTAACAAATTCAAACTGCAAGGGACTATCATGAAAAGCTCTATGGGAATCAATATGAGACTATGAATCCCACATCTGTTTTGAGGACTTTCTCTGATAAGAGTGTCAAGTAGTTCCATACTCTATGAAGCCAGCAGTTAAAAGCTTTCCTTTAAGTGCACTATGAGTAGACACGTAGACACAGTAAATATTTAGAAGAAAGAAACTTTACTAGTACTCTTAAGGAAGCTTTTTTTTTTTTTTTTTTTTTTTTTTTGATAGTAGTTAGGGAAGACTAACCATTTTGAAAGGTAACTGTGAATGATTTTCTCTTTACAAATGCACATCTTCAAAAACAAATGCTTTATCATCTCTTTATTCCAGTTATTAGAGGATCTTAACTGACTTGAATGAATATAAACATTTTGTCTACATGGACACAGGGACACACGTTTGCCAGTATAGGACCTGGATAAGATTTGACTTCTCAACATTCACTTGTAGAAGGGGGAAGAGTCTCAAAGAAGCAGGTTACTCTCTAGGGAGTTACTGGTAGTAGGCAGCCCTGTTGCAAGAGGAGTCATTATGTGTGGGGTGGTGGGCTGTGAGAAGCAGCTGGGTGCTTGGTTGAGCAAAAGCTTGGAATCCTAGGTCATTATTGGACGGCAGTGGCAGTGCTCTGCTCCCAGGCCATGGTTCTTTTCATTTAGCTTCAGCCCTCCAACAACCCTTCCCACAGAGAGGTCTATGGCCAACAGTCATGAGGAACAGGCCTCAGGCTCTAGAGACATATACATACTAATGAGGTACCTGAAAGTCAGAGGGTGGAGCCAATTAAACATTCTTCCCCAGCACCTCCCCCCTCTCCCTCCCTATTTAACTCAGGTCTGCCCTGGGTTTTGGGGGAGTGCATCCAGATCCATCCACCATCTGCCATGACACTAAAGCCTGTAAAAGCCTATGGACTTTCTCATGTCACTGGGACCGCACCCGTGAGGAACCATGGAGCCACAGCAGCCATGCCTAATTTCTGGTTAGAGGAACCCTGCTTCACCAGCCACAACTACCCACAGTTATGTTGAGTGGCATAGCCACTGGTGACATGCCTTTGTTTCAGGAAAAACTTCAAACCTGTGACAATGTGTGTGGATCTGGTTAAACCCAGTATGTAACAAAAACTACAAAGCCAAGGGAAAGTATTTATTGGGATTAAAGTTTACATTTCATGAGAGATGGAGAGGAATAGAGTCTGAATTTTGAGGTCAAAGTCTTTCACATATTTGTATGAAGTCATAAAAAAATCACAAAAAGATAAAAGCAGAAACTTGATATTCAGTATTGTATAACCACAAAGGTTCACAGTCTGAACTATAGCATGTTTTCTTTCAATCTGCTCAGATTACAGTAAGGAAGGTTGAGTGGTCCATGATGATTTACTGTGAATCATGCTGTGAAATGCCATTGAACTTAAAGTGGGGGAATTCAAATTGTTGTTTATGTGACTCCTACAGGGGTCAAATGAACATTTCACAGGAGTTGCATATGAGATAGTTACATTAAAATTTATAACAGTTCCAGATTTAAAATTATTAAGTATCAATAAAAATAATTTCTGTTTTGGGGTCATCATAACATGAGAAATTTTGTATAGAAAGGTTGAGAATTACTAATTTAAGAAAAGAAAGTTGCAGTTCTTAATTTTGAATTTGTGCTACTTGCTAGCTTCTTGCTCCATTGACTGCTTTCTCAGAACACCTTTTGTTGCCTGTTGTTAAAAAGACTAATGTTCTTATGTTATTGTATTTATGTTCTCAATTTTTCTTATGTTTGTTTGGTAAACTATATAGTAAATAAGACACAAAAGAGAACATACTGGTGGGGAAAAATACTTAGCATATTAGAAGGCTCCTGGTGACCTTTACTGGAAAAAACTCAGTACTCACTAATCTCAAGTATTTGTCAAAGGTGTTGAGTAAGAGAGTAAAACTTTGTACTTGGTGCTTAGCACAAGTCCCTTTAATTGGTCATGCCAATGATGCTTACTGAATCCATTATTTTTAGTAACAATATATTCCAGATCATACAAGTAAATACCCATGTCCAACATGTATTTAATATCATAGAGTAGGCTTTCAAATATTAGTTGGTATTGCTTGGATCTATGTAAATCTGACTAAAATATCAATACCTAAACATTCTTTTAGTCTGTTCACCACGCTGATGAGATACTTGTGATCAGCAGATATAGTGGATTCTTTCACAGTCCGCATCAGAACCTGGAATAGAGATTATTTTTATAGGTAACATTACTTTAAGACTTTAAAAAAAAACTATGCATTTGTATATACACAAGTTGCAAAAAAAAATGAGAAGCTGTGTGTTCATGACTTAACATAGGACTCACCATAGTACACCAGCCTCCTGTCACTCAGGGTTAGAGAGGGTTTAGTTCAGTTCAAAAAAAGTTTATTACTCAGTACTCTAAGACTAATATTTCACATATTTGGAGCAAATATTCCAGGGCTTCTCAACACGAGATTTTTTATATTAATGTCTTTGTTTGTTTGTTTGTTTTCTTTCTTTCTTTCTTTTGGTCTGTCTATCTGTCTGTCTTTTGTTACTTCCTTCCTTTTTACTTCGTTCTTTCTGTCTGTCTGTCTTTTGTTACTTACTTCCTTTTTTCTTTCTTTCTTTCTTTCTTTCTTTCTTTCTTTCTTTCTTTCTTTCTCATCTTTTATTTTCTTCATATTTTCTTTGGGAAGTATAATTTTATATAGTAAAGTGATTGTTTCTCAGTCTATTCAGGTTGATAGTAACGTACCTTATATTCCAATGGCACTCATTAAAATTCATATATTATTTTGTAGATATGTGAATGTGGGGATGGAGTGTAGGTGTTGAACCAAGTTTGGGAATTGTCAGATTTGATGTTGAATTTCTATGACAGTATGGAGGCACATAATGAAGAGCAATATGTTAAGCACAAGTAAAAGACACTGGGATTTTATATTTTTTCTGTAACATTTTGGGGTGAGTTATTATCTTGACTATGAACAAATATTGATTTCTTTAGAATTGCAGAGTATTATCCTCACAGATCTCACTATATAGTATATTTTATAGGCAATTCTGTACTTTCTCTCTATATTTCATTCCTATTTTATATTCCTCTAAACAGGAACCTCACTGAGTGCCTGAGCAAATATACCCAAAGAACTACCAAACCCTTGGAGAAAGAATACACATTCTAGTCATCTGTAACTGTAAAAATCTTATCTAAGGCAATATTGTCATTTTCATTCTAAATCTAAATATAAAGAAAATTTATTTCATAATGCGATGGTGAGTTTATTTTAGGAAAATGGTAATAGTTCTTCCACTGTCTATGTAGGAAACACAATTTTTCTCAAATATATAATTATTTTTAAATTACTCAGTAGAACATTTATTACAGTTTTTAAATTATTCAGAATAATATATGATATATAGCATCTTAACAGTGTTCATATTGAATAAACATTATGCCAGCAATCATATTAAAACCACCTAAATGCTACAGAGTGAGATAAGGGTTATTTAGCTTTTGAGATTATGTCAGACTTTACATGATGTAAAGATTAAATGATAATTTTTTCTGTTGTTCCTCACAATCAACTATATTCAAAACATCTTTTCTAAATATTTCAGCTCCTGCCTCAATTTACTTTGAAATCATTCTAAGCCAAGCATGATTGATAACTGTACTCTTCTCTTAAGGCTTTGGAACTGACAGGTGTCTATCACTTTACAATCCAATTTTATGTCTGGCAAAAGACCTATATTTGTAGTGCATTTCTGTTACCAGTGGCTGTTAGACCTGCCAGTGGTGGACAGTGAAATTTTCCTTGCTTTTCAAAATTCACCTGGTAAATGCTCCGAGACTCCCTGATAATTCTGTCACATCCCAGACAACTTGAATTTTACTACTGTCAAGAACTGTGCAATTTCATAAATTTGTTCAAAAAATCCCAGACAATTATCCATTTTAAACTTACCCTGCCTTCAGTGAGCATGGATGGTAGCAGCAGAGTTATGAGAAACAGCATCATCATTGGGAAAGAAACCTTGGCTTGAAACTAATGAAAGATACATTAGTTGAACCAAGGATTGCATGAAACACAGACAATAGTCAAAATATTGATAAAATTTATGCCCAAGCATGTGTGACACATTCTTTAATACTATAACAAGGGAAGTTATAGCTTGTAGGTTAACTGCAGTTTCAGTGTGCAAATATTTCCTCTAATAGGTATGATACATAAACTGAAAGACTTTACTGATTTCTCAGTTGGGTATTCTCAAAGGGAAAGGAATTCCTGTCTTCTTTCCTTCTTCTTATGTCTATATGGCATTAAAGGGATATTTGGGAAAATTGCAAATTTTGGATGTTTCTCTCATATACCATTTTTCTCTATATATTTTATCATTATTTGACATGAATCAGAGTGTTCAGCCTGTAATTATACAGAAAGAAATATATAACTATCTTAGAAATGCATTTTGTGAAGAACAAGTGTTCAGTTATATAATTTTCTTTTTATACTTAAATCAAATTTCACTTTTTCTTTCAATAGAAAAATATAAAGTGAAAATTAAATTGTATATCTACTCCATTTAAGCTCATGCAATCTATGGTGAAAGAGGTGGTGATTTCATATATTCATATAGATTTAAATGCACTCCCCTCATTACACACAGGGTCCACTTTTAGGAGTTTTCAAGTTCTACATCCTTTAGCTATTGCCAAATGCCACTTTGTGCTGGATACATTAACCTTTCTGTTGAAATTCACTTAAATATTTTATCTCATAAATTGAAGGGGTTGTACCTTCTTTGGTATACTATGTTTTCACTATGCAACTTCAAAATCTTTTTTGTTAAAGTATGTAATGTTCTTCAAATTGTTATCTGTGTCAAAGACAATGCAGAGTCATTATCAGGAAACATCAGGAATGTTTTACATTTTAAAAATATAATTTATAACTTTTCTCTCTTCAAACCTTTCCATATTTTCTATAAAATTCTTTTTTGTTAAAGTATGTAATGTTCTTCAAATTGTTATCTGTGTCAAAGACAATGCAGAGTCATTATCAGGAAACATCAGGAATGTTTTATATTTTAAAAATATCATTTATCACTTTTCTCTCTTCAAACCTTTCCATATTTTCTATAATGCTATTTTTCAAATAACTGCCTATTTTTTCATTGTCATTGATCACTAACATTTGATTCAAAATCTCTCCAATGATAATTGTTATATATTTTTTCTGTTACTCATATACATAAAAATAACTACAAAGCATCTTAAGAACATTCTGGGTTACCCTGAATCATCACATTCTCATTGCTTATACTGTACAGAATAATGTATATATTCTTCTACTTGGTGGACCAGTAAGGCCATAGATCCTTATGACCCATAAGGCAACATGCAGCCATATCATCTATCAGGGCAAAATGGTGAAATGCATTAAATTGAATTTTTAACCCAACACCAAACTGTGCTTTCTTATATTAATTACTTCTTGACTAGATCAATATGTTTAAATTTACAGAGGATAGTTCTTCATTTTCTCCATATGTTTAAATGACAGGGGCTCTGATGTATCACTAGACACTGAAATCTTAGCATTGTAACTATGGTCACTTACCTTGGAACTTACACTCATACTTCAATCTTAGCTCTATGGCTTTCAGTTTAGACAGCTCTTGTTGCAGGTTTCACTGCTTCTGCATTTTTTCTTAGTTTCTTTCTCTTATTGGGTAGAGGCGGGTCTTTAGAAATTTGAATACAGATATGTTGGTCCTTCATTGACTGCTCTTACCAGCAGAGTGATTTAAATGAAGAGTTATTCTTGGCTTCTGATTATTGGTCATGAGAATATTTACTGAGTGACATTGGAATATGGCACTGAGTAATTTCCCAGCATGTGATTTTGGGTCAATGATCTATTTTGTCTTTGCTCCAGGATATTTATTTCCCTTTAGTCTCTTTGCAAGTGAGAGATGGGGAGAAAAATCTTGTGCCTATTTTACTGTGTCTAGCACTTTAGGTCACAATTTTTTTCCATTATAACTGTATTACTAAATGTTTTTGTATTTTATCTAATCTTTCATATTTTCTGTATTTTTGTCTTTATTTTAGTCTCATATATGATGATATGGATTTATGGGTTTCATATTTTTCTATTTACTTTTTTATATATAGATTTAAAACCATTTAGTACACTATGGGTAACCTCAGACCTACCTTTTCTATACCAACAAATATCTGTTGTAGGAGAACAATGTTTATATTTGATACAGACAATTAATAATTTACACTTTACTGTCATAATTTAAAATGACCTTGAAAACAAAATAGAATAAAACAGTGATTTAATTTGAGACAAGGTGAATGTAATGAAAAATTGAAAGAAATTTACAGATGATTTTGTAGACAGAGCTAGGAAATATATTCTTAGTTTTGGTTCCTTTCTACATATTTTTACCTTCTCAACTATTTTGATCTCTAGGGGATTTGCCATCACTTTACATCAAAATTGCAAGAATTTCTCTTTAATTATCTGCATGTCTAGTTATATGATGTCATTTAGACTTAGCATGTCGGTTAAGTATGTGGGTCCAATCCAGTCAGTGGTGGTGTATGACTTGAAGACAAGGCCTTTGATAGATATAGTCAGGTGGACATCTCTGACAATACCTATGTCTCTAATTTTTCTGTCTGAGTTTAAATGTAACATAGTATTGTTGAAGACAATTTGATTTAGATCAAACATGAAAACCTTCTTATTATAGGCTAGCTACAACAGTACTAGAAATATTGTGCAAGTTTTAAGGGAGATTATGCACTCAGCATCCCTCCACAGCTACAGTAGAGTCTATAAACTAAAAACACTTATCAGCAGGAATAACTTTTTATAAATATCAAAGAATTTGCAATCATGTGTTGGCAGTGACTATCGGTTGTGTAGTTGTAGTTAAGGCCCTCTCAAGAATAAAGAAATCACACCTGTTCCTTAAAAGCAAAACCACATTCCAAAGTTTGTGTTTTTCTAGTTAGAAAAGAATCTATTACCTCTACTTTGTTAGACTATCATCATTCCTTACTGCATTCTAGGTCTTATTCTTATACCCCAAGTTAAGTGTAACTATCAACCTTCATCAAATGTGACATTTGTACACAATAGAGACTATTACAGTTCACCTAAATGGGGTTCAATGACAAGTATCAAGGTATTTTGGAAATCCTACTCTCGGCAGCTACATCTGAGGTAAACTCACAACACAGATCCTCCATATATATCTCAGGAATCATCATGGTACAAAGGGGCAGAAAAGTTTTAAGATCCAGAAAAGCATGAAGGCTCTGGTGATCCATATTAAAAGGCTGGATCCTATGATCCCTTTCAGGTACCATAGGAAACTGTATTTTTCATAAAGAGTCTCCTTTATTTATTTTTATGTTTTACTCAATGTGAAAACCTGGGATGAAGAGTAGAGATCTTACTATAACTGATGTTGACCCTGTAGAGTCCATACAGAATGCCTTTATAAAAAGACTTGAAAGTTTGAGTGAGGAGTAAATTCATTAATAAGAAAAGGTTTGAAACACTGTTAGGGCATTTTAATTCAAATCACAGATGGTTCTGTCTTTTAGGACAAAAAAAATATTCCATTTGGCTAGCTATAAAAACCAGTGCAGCTGAATAAACAAGGAAAAAGAGGATGATTGCACTTAACACACAGTTCCTTTGTTCTTAATTTTATTTTCTTTTGAATGGCTGGAAGCACCATTGTACCAACTAATGTCATAATATTGCATCAGAGAGATTAAAATAAAGAAAAAAATGAACTCTATATACTTTTCAATGTAAGTTTGAAGTAAAGGAAGGAACTTGAATAGAATTTATTTTGAAGAAAAATGTTAAATACATTCTTTCTCCATTTTTCCTTCCAAATTTTAGTTTGTTTTCAAAGAAACCATAAATTAAACCCTTGAGAGTGAAAGTCCTTATGACTTTAATCTGTTTGAAATTTTACACTATTTTCACTATTAATTTGAAATTTTCACGATTAATCCATATTTTTATGACTCAGCATTATTTTCTCTTGGTTCCATTAGTTTTCCCCCTTCAATGGCACCTGAAAATTTTTATGTGATAAATAACTTTATTAAGAAGAATGACTTCATTAAGACCCATCCAAGAGATTTGTTAAGCATACTTGTGTGTCCGTGTCTGTGTCTGTGGTGTGTGTGTGTGTGTGTGTGTATGTGTGTGTGTGTGTGTATGTGTGTGTGTGTGTGTGTGTGTGTGTGTGTATGTGTGTGTGTGTGTTTCTGTTTTGGATTTCTTGGGAAGAATTTGCTTCTGGAGTATTAGTGGGGAAGAAAGAACTCCTTTTATGTGTATATTTCACCAGTAGAAATGTGAACCAATTTTATCTGCCCACATTATCAGAATTTACTGCTTACTAACTAATTCCTGAGGCAAATTGGTTTCATAGGCCAAAATGCTAGGTAGTCTCAATTTAAACCATAGGTAGCATCTCAAGTTTCTTCATTCACTGTACACCACTGAATAAATCAGGACAATATCTCAAAGAGGGCCTAATCCTGGAGTCAGGAGCTAATGCATAATCATGAAGGGATGGTGTTTATTGGAGTGGTTACCCTGGTTTGTGCAAGACTATTTCCTATAAAACCTTGAGAAATTTCTTTGCAGCTGACCAACTCACAATAGACTTGCACACCCCCTTTAATCTCTAATCAAGAAAATAAATTACAAAAGAATAATTTTGAGGCCTGTTTTTTTCTTTTTGCTTTATTTTTTTATTATATATTTTCTTTATTTACATTTGAAATGTTATCCTCTTTCCTGATTTTCCCTCCAAAAATCCCCTATCCATTCCCCCCTGCTTCTATGGGGGTGTTCCCCAAACTCACCCACCCACTCCCACATCCACGCCCTGACATCAAACCTTCACAGAACCAATGGCCTATCCTCCTATTAATGTCCAACAAGGCCATTCTCTGCTACATATGCAGCTGGAGCAATGGGTCACTCCATATGTACTCTTTGGTTTGTGGTTTAGTCCAGGAAGCTCTGGGGGTTCTGGGTGGTTAATATTATTTTTCTTCCTATGGAACTGTAAACCCCTTTTGCTCCTTCATTTCCTTCTATAATTTCTCCATCGGGGACCTTGTGGTCAGTCCAATGATTTGCTATGAGCATCTACCTGTGTATTTGTCAGGCTCTGGCAGAGCCTCTCAGGAGACAGGTATATCAGGCTCCTGTCAGCAAGCACTTCTTGCTATGCACAATAGAGTCTGGGTTTGGTAATTACATATGGGATGGATCCACAGATGGGGCAGTCTTTGGATAGTCCTTTGCTCTATTTTGTCTCTGTATGTTCTCCTGTGGGTATTTTGTTCCCCATTCTAAGAAGGACCAAAGTATCCACATTTTGGTCTTCCTTCTTGAGCTTCATGTGAATTGTATCTTGGGTATTCTGAGCTTTGGGGCTAATATCTACTTATCAGTGAGTGCATACCATGTGTGTTCTTTTGTGATTGGGTTACCTCATTCAGGATGATATTTTCTTGTGCCATCCATTTGCCTAAGAATTTCATAAATTTATTGTTTTTAAAGCTGAGCAATTCTTTATTGTGTAAATGTACCACATTTTCTGTATCCATTCCTCTGATGAAGGACATCTGGGTTCTTTCCAGATTCTGGCTATTATAATAAGGCTTCTATGAACATAGTGGGGCATATGTCCTTGGAGCATCTTTTGGTTATATGCCCAGAAGTGATGTATCTGGATCCTTAGGTATTGTTGTGTCAAATTTCCTGAGGAATCTCCAGACTGACTTCCAGAGGCATTTTACCAGCTTTCAATCCCACCAAAAATGAGGAGTGTTTCTCTTTCTCCACATCCTAACATCTCTGTCACCTGAGTTGAGGCATATTCTTAAATGAGGTTCTTTCCTTTCAAATAACCATAGTTTGTGAGCCAAGTAGACATAAAATTAGAATGTATAACTTACCCCCAATTCAACTTGACACAGAAACTAATTGTTATTAAGCCACACTAATCCTTTATTATTTACCCTAAAAATATTTCTCATTAAAAATATAAAAAATATAAATAACTTGAACAGTCCAATGGTCCTTTTTAATAGTTCAAACACATTAAAATTATTGGTTTGCACTGAGAAAATGACAAACAAATGAGTGTACCAACTTGAAACACATCTGATGGGCAAGCACCAATCACTTGCACTATTGATGATATTCTGTTAGGCAATCTGGGATTCATTAATGATATTCTGGCTTCCTCCAAGTAGCTTGAATCATTTGTCCATCTCTGCCCTTTGTAGCACATAAAGATTCACTTTAGCCTTTGATTGGCTCCACTCCATTATTGTTGCTATTCTTGGTGACCTTTCAAAGGTACTGGCATCCCCCAAACAGTTTTTTTTCTTTATCTCTGTTATACTTTAACTACTAGCCCATCATAGGTTGTCTTCGTGATGCCATGCATAAACACTTTTACATGGTCCTTACAGTTCTGATGCTGTGTCTTCACTGCATCCAGATGGAGTTCTAGAACATCAGAGGTTTGGGCAGGTCTGTTTGATGAGTAGATACACCAATATACAATTCTGCAATATACAATTTTCAGAATGAGTTTCAGTATCAAGAAAAAATTTTTTTTTCCTAGAGGGTTGACATTTTTTTTTTTAAGATGTTGGTTCTAACAACTTTTCTTTTTTTTCCCTTTTAAAAATTGGTTGAAATATTTATATTTCAAATTTTATCCTCTAATCCCATGCCCCCGACCACCCAGGAACCCCTTATCTCATCCCCCTCCTTGTGCTTCCCTGAGGGTGTGATTTTCCAATTTCTATGATGCTATTTCCATTAACATAAACTGCCTCCTAAATTTCTAAATCTTTCCCTTTGTGTTATTTAATCTCCTATTTTTCTTTCTTTTTTTTCTTTTTTCTCCTTTTCTTCCTTTTTTTTCATCACTTTTTTAAATTGGGTATTATATTTACCTTTCAGATTTTATCTCCTTATCCCACTTCCCCCAACAACCCAGAAACCTCTTATCCCATCCCCCCTTCTCATGCTTCTATGAGTCTGTGTTCACAACTACCCCCCGACTATGCCATCCCCACGCTCACCCCCCCCCACTCTGTGTTCATTTTTACAAGACCAAGAAACTCCTCTCCCACCTATGCCCAACAAGGCAATCCACCCTTAAATATACCACTGGAGTCATGGGTACCTCCCTATATGCTTCCAGGCTGGTTGTTTAGACCCTGGGGGACTCTGGTTGTTTGGTATTCTTGCTTTCTCCCTGGGGTCACAAACCTTTTCTGCTCCTTCAGTCTTCTCTCTAAGTTCTCCATTGGGAAACCCTTGATCAG
Organism: Arvicanthis niloticus; assembly: GCF_011762505.2. Taxonomy (NCBI): domain Eukaryota; kingdom Metazoa; phylum Chordata; class Mammalia; order Rodentia; family Muridae; genus Arvicanthis; species Arvicanthis niloticus. Next base: position 48,993,153 of record NC_047674.1, read on the forward strand.
ATCAGTGGTTAACTGTGAGCATCGTCCTCTGAATGTGTTAGTCTTTGACAGACCTCTAAGGAGACAGCTATACCATGGTCTTAACAGCATGCACTTCCAGCCATCCATATCAGTATCTAGCTTAGTATCTACATGGGATGAATACCCAAGTAGAATGGTCTCCAAATGCCCCCTCCTTCAGTTTCTGTCCCATGATTTGTTTCTATATTTTCTCCCTTGAGTATTTTTGTTACTGGTTCTAAGTAGAACTAAGGCATCCCCTCTTGATCTTCCTTCTTCATGAGCTTCATGTGGTCTTCGGGTTGAGTCTTCGCTATTCTAAGCTATTGGGCTAACATCCACTTAAGAGTGAGTAAATACCATGTGGGTTCTTTTGTGATTTGGTTAACTCAGGATGATAATTTCTAGATCCATCCATTTACCTAAAAGTTTCTCGAATTCATTATTTTTAATAGCTGAGTAATATTCCATTGTGTAGATGTACCACAATTTTTGTATCCATTCCTCTGTTGAGGGACATCTTGGTTCTTTCCAGCTTCTGGCTATTATAAATAAGGCTGCTATGAATGTAGTGGAGCATATGTCCTTATCATATGCTGGAGCATCTTCTGGGTATATGCCCAGGAGTGGTATAGCTGGATCCTCAAGTGATGCTATGTCCAGTTTTCTAAGGAACCACCCAACTGATTTCAAGAGTAGTTGTACCAGCTTGCAATCCCACCAACAATGGAGGAGTGTTCCTCTTTATCCGCATCCTCACCAGCATCTACTATCACCTTAGTTTTTTGTCTTAGCCATTCTGATTGGTGTGAGGTGGTATCTCAGGGTTGTTTTGATTTGCATTTCCCTGATGACTAAGGATGTTGAACATTTCTTAAGGTGCTTCTCAGTCATTCGAGTTTCCTCTGTTGAGTATTCTTTCTTTAGCTCTGTACCCCATTTTTAATAGAGGTATATGGTTGTCTGGAGTATAGTTTTTTGAGTTTTTTGTATATCTTGGATATTAGCCCTCTATTGAATGTAGGATTGGTTAAGATCTTTTCCAAACCTGTTGGTTGCTGTTTTGTCTTATTGACAATGTCCTTTGCCTTACAGAAGCATTGAAATTTTAGGAGATCGCATTTGTCAATTCTCGATCTTAGAGCATAAGCCATTGGTGTTCTGTTCAGGAACTTTTCCCCTATGCCCAGGTATTCGAGGGTCTTTCCCACATTCTCTTCTATTAGTTTCAGTATATCTGGTTTTAAGTAAAGGTCTTTTATCCACTTGGATTTGAGTTTTGTACAAGGAGATATGAATAGATAGATTTGCATCCTTCTGCATGTTGACCTCCAGTTGAACCAGCACCATTTGCTGAAAATGCTGTTCTTTTCCCACTGGATGGTTTTAGCACCTTTGTCAAAGGTCAAATTATCATAGGTGTGTCGGCTCATTTCTGGATCTTCAATTCTATTCCATCAATAGTCCTGCCTGTCTCTCTACCAATACCATGCAGTTTTTATTACTATTGCCCTGTAGTATAGGTTGAGGTCAGAGATGGTGATTCCCCCAGAAGTTCTTTTGTTGTTGAGAATAGTACTTGCTATCCTGGGTTTTTTGTTGTTCCAAATAAATTTGCAAATTGCTCTTTCTATCTCTATGAAGAATTGATTTGAAATTCTGATGGGGATTTCATTGAATCTATAGATTTCTTTTGGCAAGATGCCCATTTTTACTAAATTAATCCTGCCAATGCAGGAGCATGGTAGATCTTTCAAACTTCTGAGATCATCTTCTATTTTTTCTTCAGAGACTTTAAGTTCTTGTCATACAGATCTTTCACTTGCTTGGTTAGATTCACTCCAAGATATTTTATATTGTTTGTAACTATTGTGAAGGGTGTCATTTCCCTAATTTAATTCTCAGCCTGTTTATTTTTTGAGTATAGGAAGGCTACTGATTTGTTTGAGTTGATTTTATATCCAGCCACTTTACTGAAGTTGTTTATCAGGTTTAGGAGTTCTCTGGTGGAAGTTTTAGGGTCACTTATGTATACTATCATATCATCTGCAAATAGTGAAATTTTGACTTCTTCCTTTCCTATTTGTATCCCTTTGACTTACTTTTGTTGTCTAATCTCTCTAGCTAGGATTTCCAGCACTATATTGAAGAGGTAGGGTGAGAGTGGGCAGCCTTGTCTAGTCCCTGATCTTAGTAGGATTGATTCAAGTTTCACTCCATTTAGTTTGATGTTGGCTACTGGCTTGCTGTATATTGCTTTTACTATGTTTAGGTATGGACCTTGAATTCCTAATCTTTCCAAGACTTTTAACATGAAGGGATATTGAATTTTGTCAAATGCTTTCTCAGCATCTAGTGAGCTGATCATGTGGGTTTTTTTTTTTTTTTTTTAGTTTATTTATGTAGTGGATTACATTGATGGATTTCTGAATATTGAACCATCCCTCCATTCCTGGGATAAAGCCTGCTTGATCATGATGGATGATTGCTTTGATGTGTTCTTGGATTCGGATTGTGAGAATTTTATTGAGTATTTTTGCATCAATATTCATAAGAGAGATTGGTCTGTAGTTCTCTTTCTTTGTTGGGTCTTTGTGAAGCTTAGGTATAAGTGTAATTGTAGCTTCATAGAACAAATTGGGTGTTGTTCCTTCTGTTTCTATTTTGTGGAATAGAATGAAGAGAATTGGTTTTAGTTCCTCCTGGAAGGTCTGATAGAATTCTGCACTAAAACAATCTGGCCCCAGACTTTTTTGGTGGAGAGGTTTTTAATAACTGCTTCTATTTCTTTAGGGATTAAGCGACTGTTTAGATGGTTTATCTGCTCCTTGTTTAACTTCGATACCTGGTATCTATATAGAAAATTGTCCATTTCACCCAGATTTTCTGATTTTGTTGCGTATATGCCTTTGTAGTAGGATTTGATGATTTTTTAAATTTCCTCTTTTTGTTGTTATGTCTCCCTTTTCAGTTATTAATTTGAGTATTGTCTCTGTGCCCTTTGGTTAATCTGGCTAAGGGTTTGTCTATTTGTTGATTTTCTCAAGGAACCAGCTCCTGGTTTTGTTGATATTTTGTATAGTTCTTTCTGTTTCAAATTGGTTGATTCAGCCCTGAGTTTGATTATTTCCTGCCGTCTACTCCTCTTGGATATATTAGCTTCCTTTTGTTCTAAAGCTTTTTTTTCATGGGCACTTAGAGCTATGATTTTTTTCCTCTTATTACTGCTTTCATGGAGTCCCACAAATTTTGATATGATGTGTCCTCATTTTCATTTAAATCTAAAAAGTCTTTAATTTCTTTCTTTATTTCTTCCTTGACCAAGTTATCATTGAGTAGAGCAGTGTTCAGTTTCTACATGTATGTGGGCTTTCTGTTGTTTTTATTCAAGTCAAAGACGAGTCTTAGTCCATGGTAGTCTGATAGGGTACAATGGATTATTTCAAATTTTTGTATCTGTTGAGGCCTGTTTTGTGACCAATTATATGGTCTATATTGGAGAAGGTACCATGAGTTCCTGAGAAAAAGGTATATTCTTTTGTTTTAGGATGAAATGTTCTATAGATGTCAGTTAAGTCCAATTGGTTCATAACTTCTGTTAGTTTCATTGAGTCTCAGTTTAGTTTCTGTTTCCACAATCTGTCCATAGCTGAGAGTGGGGTGTTGAAATCTCCCACTATTATTGTGTGAGGTGTAATGTATGCTTTAAGATTAGTAAGTTTTCCTCTATAATTTTGTTGAAGATATTTACTGTCCCTTTAAGTTGGAAGTCTTTACCTTCATCTATACATATTATCCTTAGGTTTGGTCTTCTCATTGTGTCCTGGATTTCCTAGATGTTTTGTGTTAGGACCTTTTTAACATTTCACATTTTCTTTGACCATTGTGTCTATGTTTTCCATGGTATCTTCTGAGCATGAGATTCTCTCTTCTATCTCTTGTATTCTGTTGGTGATGCTTGCGTCTATGACTCCCGATCTTTTTCCTAGGTTTCCTATCTCCATGGCAATCTCCCTTTGAGATTTCTTTATTGTTTCTACTTCAATTTTTAGATCCTGGATGGTTTTGTGTAATTCCTTCACTTGTTTGTTTGTGTTTTCTTACATTTCTTTAAGGGCTTCAACCCGTTTTCCTGCATTCTCCTCAAATTCTTTGAGATTATTATGTCCTTTTTAAAGTCCTCCATCATCATCATGAGAAGTGATTTTAATTCTGAGTCCTGCTTTTCTGGTGTGATGTGGTGTTCAGGTCTTGCTATGGTAAGGGACCTGGGTTCTGGTGATGCCAAGTAACTTTGTTTTTTGTGGTTTACATTCTTATGCTTGCCTTTTGCTATTTGGTTAGCTGTAGTGCTACTCACACTCACTGGTTCTGACTGGAGTCTGCCTTTCCAGTTATCTTGGTTGTGTCAGAACTCCTCGGGGTCTGGATGACTCTATGATCTTGAGCTCCAGCTGCTCTGGGTACAGTGGCTCCTCTAGGATATTTCAGGATATGGTGTCTCCACTGTAGTTGACCAGCTAGGTGTTTGCTGCTCTGAATGTAGTTGCTCCTCTAGGATGCTTCAAGATATGGTGTCCCCTGCTCTGCAGCTCTGTGGGCCGTGTCCTCTCTAGGATGCCTGTAGCTTTGCGGTCCTTGACCTCTCTTGGGTACCTCTGCAGCTCTGTGGTTCATGACCTCCCTAGGGTGCCTCCTGACTCAGTTTCTAGAGGGGAGAAGATCGGCTGGGAGACTGCTCCAGCGACCCGTATCCGGGTCAGGGGCAGAAGGGCAGAAGGGCAGGAGTTACTTCTTGACCAGATTAATTTGTCAAATTTGCTGAAGAGTTCCAAAATTCTCCATATATTTCAATGATGGGTTATTATGTATTACTAGAAACTATAATTTTAGAATTGTAAATATTGTCACCTTACCTGAAAACTTATGTTTATGCTCTACAATCTTAGTGCAAATTACTTGTTCTGTAGGCTTTCAGTTCAGTTAGTATCTGTTGTAGGCTACTGTGCTTCTGTGGTTATCTTAGTCTCTTCCTCTCATTGGGTAGAGGCAAGCCTTTAGAGTTTTAAGATATGATATTTCATTGACTGTTCTTCCAAGCAGAGTAATTTAATGGAAGATTTTTCCAGAGGGTTCTATTTTTTGATCATGAGATAATTTAAGTAGTGACATTGTACAGAGACCATGATTACCCAGCATATGTTGTTGGGTCAATAATTAACTATTTTGTGTTTGAACCTAGAGATTCATTTCTTTGTGGTCCTCTTTCAAGTGAAAGATGTGAAGAGAGGACTTGTGCCCTTGTTATTCTGTCTCTAGCACTTCAGGTCATAAATTTGTGTGTCCATTATAACTACATTATGAATTTTTTATATTTTATCTAGTCTTTCATATTTATTGAAATGTTTTCTTCCCTTTTCTTTTAGTCTCACATATGTGATGACATGAATTTATGGGTTTTATGATTTTGTATGTCTTTATATATATATACATATATAGATTTGTGAATTTTCTTGACTATACCTCAATTTCCAGTAGTATTTGCCAACACTTTACATCAAGATTCCTAGTACCTTTATTTCACTGTCCTCTCATTTTATTATGTTATATCATTTAGATTACCATGTCTTTTAAGAATAAGGGTCCAAGCCAGACAGTTGTGGTGTATCACTTTAAGAACAGCTTAGATATACAAAGCGAAATGGATCTCTATGACTATACCTAAGTCTCTAATTTTTTTCTCTGAAGTCAATATTAGACACAATTGTAGAAGACAACTCACACATAGAATTCAGGTAATATAATTTGGGTCAAATATATAAACCCCCTTACTGCAGTCTAGCTACCACAGTTCATGAAAATATTATACAAGCTGTTAAAGGAGATTAAGCATTCACTAGTCCTAATCAGGAACAGTAGCATCTATAAACCAAAGTCATTATCAGTAGGACTAAGTGTGTATAAATGTGAAATAATTCAGAATCCAATGTTAGTGATGACCATCATTTGTATATTTGTACTTAATTCCGCCTCAACATTAGGGAATTCATGCCTGTTGCTAAAAACCTAAATAATATTCCAGGACTAGTGTTCTTTTTGACTTAGAAAATAATCTCCTAACTCTACTTCCTTACTGCATTCTAACCCTTACTTTTATACTCAATAACTCTCATTCCTCATCAAAGAAGATTTTCTTTGTAACATTACAGGTCACCACAACTGGGTTCAATACAGTGATCAAGTTATTTTTAGGAGCCTAGCCCCAGCAGATACATGTACAATACAGATCCACCACATCTCAGGGAACATCATGGAATAATGGGCAAAAAGACTTTAAGAGGAAGAATAGCAGAAAGGCTGTTGTGATCCAAATAATAGGGCAGGATGCCTTTAATTTTTTTCATATTCCACAGAGTAACTGTATTTTCCAAAAAGAAAGAAAATTTTTATTTATTTTTTTTTATGTTGTACTCCTCTGATACCATGGGGTGATAGCATATGCTTTACTGTATGTAGCCTCTAATGCCCCTGTCTAGTCCATATAGACTGGCCTTTGAAGAACTTGGCAGTTTTAGTGGTGAGTCAGTTGACCAATAAACAAGTTTTAAAGCCCTCTTAGGACATATTTACTTCAACTCACAAATGGGGTCTATGTTTTTTTTAAAAAAAAATCTTCCATTTTTCTTGGCTTGTTACAAACAATAGTGTAACTGTATAAACAAGGAAGAAGCAGGTGACTGCTCTGAACACACAGTTCCTTATTTATTTGTTTTATTTTCTTTGGCATGTGTAGAAACATCTCAATACCACTTAACAATATTATTTTAGTCAGAGAGACTTAGATAAATACATATGTGAAAAACATCTTCACTGTGATCTACTATATGCCATATTTTATGAATCTTAATGACACAGTAAGTTTAAAGTAATGGTAGGTGTTGCATAGAAATTATTTTGTAGAAAATATGTCAAATACAGTGTTTCTCTATTTGCACTGCCAAAATTTAGTAAAAAAAAATATTTTATACTACTCTACCCATATTAGCATCATTGGTAACACAGAAGAAGAGTCTATAAGTTTTATTAGATATGTTGACAACAGAATTCTTAAATAATGTTTATAGGGTGCAACTTTTGAAATTAGTTTTTTGGTTTTGATAAAAAATATCAAACTAAAGTACCATAAAATCATCAGGGTCATCACCCTTAGCCAATTACACAAAGAACTTTTTACTTCCATATATCAATATTTGTACATCATGCTTATTTTCAACTGTGTTTGCATTAGTGAGGAAGTAGAATAAATCTAGATGGCCATAACTTAAATAATATATAACAAAATATAGTAAAAATACACAATGTGATGTTACTAAATCAAAAAAAAAATTCACTCATGAAATTTGCAGGCAAATGTAATGATCTTGAACAAATTATCTAGAGTAAGGTTTTCCAGGTATAGAAAGATAAAGACAAATATTTCTCACTCATGGTGTTATAAATTTACATATTATCTGTATTCAAATAACAGTAAATGTGGAAGACTACAAATGTCATGCTGGTAGAGTATTCATTAATGAGAGTAAAATAGTGGAACCTGTGTAAAATTAATTGGGAGACTTCTATTTTTGTTTTAGTTTTTTGTTTTTATTTTTAATTCCATATAGTTGCTCATCATCTAGGGAAATCAAGACAAGAACAAAACAAGGCTTGAACTTGGAAGCAGGATTTGTTGGAGAAACCATGGATAGGTGCTGCATACTGGCTTGTTTCATGCTAACTCAGCCTGTTTTCTGATATAATCCAGCACTACCATCCCAGAAATGGCAACAACCATCATTTTGGATGGCCCCTGCCCACTGATCACTAATTGTGAAAAATGTCTTACAGCTTAATCCTATGAAGTATTTCCTCAAATGAGGCTCCTTCCTCCCCTAAGAGCTCTGGTTGGTTAGTATTGTTGTTCTCCCCATGGGGCCAGAACCACTTTCAACTCCTTCAGTCCTCTCTCACACCTCCATAAGGAAGCCCATGATTTGATCAATGATTAGCTATGAGTATCTGCCTCTGTATAGTTTAGGCTCTGGCAGACCTTTAAGGCAACAGCTTAACTAAAGCTACATTTTCAAGGTTTTGATCTCTGTTAACAATCTTCAAAAATTCTTCAATTTCCATACATTCTATGAATCACTGATCAATAGTCCCAACCCCTGCCAGGGGCTAGCCCCAGCTTGGTTGGAGGAGAAGCAGCTTTTTCTTTCTTTTCCTCCTGTTGGTTCTTCTTGAGGCAACCCGCTGGGAAGGAAGTGGAAGAGTATCAGTGGAGGATAAGATTTAGATCTTAGAGATTTGGGGTAAGGCCTTGGGCCTTTAGACTTATTTTGTGACCAAAATGTGGTAAATTTTGGAGAAGATTCCTTGACATGGTCAAAAGAAGGTGTATCCTTTTGTGGTTAGGTGAAATACTCTGTAGATATGTCTTAGGTTTATTTGAGTCATACAGTTTATTAATTCCATTATTTTTAACTTTACTTTCTGTTTGGATAACCTGTTCTTTGATGAAAGGAAGGTGTTGAAGTCTCCCACTATTAGTGTGTGGGTATTAATAATGGACACTATACCTCTTATATCAGAAGGCATTCAATTTGGGTTGATTACATGTCTGGAGGTATAGTCCATTTTCTACATGGAAGGCACAATGAAAACAGTAAGGCAACATGTTACTTGAGAGTTCTACATTTTTATCTAAAGGGAATAGGAAGTGAGGAAGACACTGGGTTTTTCTTGAGCATTTGAAACTTCAAAGACCACACCAGTGACAGGTTTTTTCCAACAAGGCAACATTTAATCTAATAAGGACATATCTTGTAATATTGAAATGTAGACCAAGCATTCAAATATGTTAGCCTGTGTGGAACATTCCTACTCAAAAATTAAAATAAGGAGTAACAAAATATTCAAGGGAGCAAATATGAAGACAAAGTATGGGACAGAACCTGAAGGAGAGGCCATCTGGAGACCATTTCACCTGGGTATCCATCCCATGTGCAGTCACCAAAGGTAGACACTGATGTGGATGTCAGGAAGTGCATATTGACAAGCGCCTGATATAGCTGTCTCCTTAGATTTCTGCCACAGTCTGACATATTCAGAGGCCGATGCTCACAGCTAACCATTGATCTGATCAAGGGGTTCCCAATGGAGGAGTTAAAAGACTGAAGGAGCTGAAAGGGTTTGTGGCCCCATGAGGAGAGCAACAATACCAACCAACTAGAGCTCCCCAGGGTCTAGACCACCAGCCTGGGAGCACATAGGTATAGACTCATGAATCCATCTGTATATGTAGTGAAGGATGGGCTTGTTGGGCATAGGTGGGAGAGGAGATCCTTGGTCCCATAAAGGCTGAACACTCAGTGGGGGGGATTTTAGGGGGGAAGATGGTAGTGGGAGGGTGAGTGGGGGCACATCCTCATAAAAGCAGGAGAAGGTGGGATGGGATAGGGCTTCCTGGGTTGTGAGGGGAATGGGGTAAGGGGATAAAATCTGAAATGTAAATACAATATCCAAGTAAGAAAAAGAAAATACAAATAAAACAATAAGAAGACAGGACAAAAATGGCCTTTATGGCTAAAATCAGAGTCAAACCTTTTCCATAAATATCTGCAATGTATTTTCTTGTTTTTAATTCATAGGTATAAATAACAGCAAATGACCTACAAAACATTCTGACTTACACTGGATTATACTGGGATACACTCATTGTCTATACCTCTTAGTAATGGTGTTTAATATTTTCCTTGGTGGATTAGTAATAGTGAATTTCAAGTAAGACATTGCTTCCTATGGCAATAAGCCAAATACAACAATACTATCACGGGCAGATGAGGAAATACATTGAAATTGAGTATTCTAGTCATCAGTATGGTGTGTTGATTTGTATTACTTCACACCTGACCAGATTTATTTGTGCAGAATACAGGACAGTCCCATAAATTCTTGTATATTTCAAATGCTGAGGCTCTGATGTATCCCTAAGCACTGCATTCTTAACAGTGGAACTAGTGTCATCTTACTTTGGGATTTACTTTCATGCTCCTCAGTCTTAACTCAAACTTGTTTTCTCATAGGCTTTCAGTTCATATCACCTCTTAGTAGTGCAGGCTTCTGTGCTTCTGTAGTTCTCTAGTTCTCCTCCTTTCACTGAATAGAGGAGGGTCATTTGAATTCAGATGTGGTTGGGCTGTATTGACGTTTTATCTCATCAAAATGGTTTCATTGGTGTTTCCCTTTTGTTCTTCTTGAGCATGACAATATTTAAGATAGTGACATTAGATAGCAGCCCTAAGCAATTTTCCCACATATGATTCTTGAGTCAACAATCTATTATTTGCTATCATCTTATATATCTTTTTGCTCCTTTCTCAAGTAAGAGATGTTGATCGAAGACTCATGCTTATTTTGACTCTCTGTGACTAGTTCACATTTTTGTGCCCATTATAATTGTATTAATAAACATTTCTGTCTTTTATCCTGTCTGTTATGTTTACTGCAATGTTTTCTTGTCTGTTATCTTACATCTTTTATGACAAAAATATTATGTAAACCGAGGTTTATATATTAAGTTCAAGGTTTGTGAGCAGTTAATACAGTGCAGCTTGCTTCCACCATTTTTACAACAGCAAATATTTGTGGAAATAAATTATTTCTTTTTGGCATTACTAAACAGTCTTGATAATTATTAGTCTTATATGAAAATTTATTTTCATAATATGAAAGCTTTGTGAAAAAGAAAAATGAATAAACCCATAATTTAATTGAGCATTTGAATGTTATGGAAAAATGTTATTAAGAATTACAAAATACTTCATAGATAAATCAGGAATATATTCTTTTTTTGCACTTTTTTTATTGGATACTACATTTACGTTTCAGATTTTATCCCCTTACACCATTCTCCCAACCATCCAGGAACCTCCTATCCTACCCCCACTCCTCCTGCTTCTATTAGGATGTGCCCCCACCAACCCTCCCAATAACACATCCCCACTCTCAAATTCCCCTCACTTGGTGTTCAGCCTTCATAAAACCAAGGATCTCCTCTCCCACCTATGCCCAACAAGGCCATTCTCCCCTACATATATAGCTGGAGTCATGGGTCCCTTCCTATGGGCTCCCAGGCTGGTGATTTAAACTGTGGGGAGCTCTGGTTGGTTGGTGTTGTTGCTCTCCTCAACAACAAACTTCTTCTGTTCCTTCAGTCTTCTCTCTAACTGGTCCATTGGGAACCCCTTGATCAGATCAATGGTTAGCTGTGAGCATCTGCCTCTGAATATGTCAGACTCTGGCAGACCTCTAAGGAGATAGCTATATCAGGCTCTTGTCAACATGCACTTCCAGCCAACCACATCAGCATCTACCTTTGGTGACTGCACATGGGATGGATACCCAGGTGAAATAGTCTCCAGATGGCCCCTCCTTCAGGTTCTGTCCCACACTTTGTCTCCATATATACTCCCTTGAATATTTTGTTACTCTTTCTAAGTAGGACCAAAGCTTCCACACTTGGTCATCCTTCTTTATGCGCTTCATGTGGCCATTTTTACTAAATTAATTTTGCCAATCCATGAGCATGGGAGATCTTTCCATCTTCTGAGATTTTCTTTGATTTCTTTCTTCAGAGATATGAAGTCCGTGTCATACAGATCATACAGTCTACTATGTTGAATAGGTAGAGTGAGAGTGGGCAGCATTGTCTAGTCCCTGATCTTAGTGGGATTGCTTCAAGTTTCTCTCCATTTTGTTTGATGTTGGCTACCAGCTTGCTGTATATTGCTTTTACTATGTTTCAGTATATGCCTTGAATTCCTGATATTTCTAAGGCTTTTACAATGCATGGATGATGAATTTTGTCAAATACTTTCTCAGCATCAAGTGAGATGATCATGTGTTTTTTTTTTTCTTTGAGTTTGTTTATGTAGTGGATTACATTGATGGATTTCCGAATATTGAACCATCTGTGCATTCCTGCTATAAAGCCTACTTATCATGATGGATGATTGTTTTGATGTGTTCTTAGATTCAGATTTTGAGAATTTTATTAGGTATTTTTGCATCAATATTCATAAGAGAGATTGGTCTGAAATTCTCTTTCTTTGTTGGGTCTTTGTGAGATTTACATATGAGAGTAATTGTAGCTTCATAGAATGAATTGGGCAGTGTTCCTTCTTTTTCTAATCTGTGGAGTATTTTGAAGAGAATTAGTGATAGGTCTTCCTGGAAGGTCTGAAAGAATTCTGCACTAAAGCCATCTCATCCCGGACTTTTTTTTTTGTAGGGAGACTTTCAGTGACTGCTTCTATTTCTTTAGGAGTTATTGGACTGTTTAGATGGTTTATCCACTTCCAATTTAACTTAGTAAACTGTATTTGTTTAGAAAATAATTCATTTCATTCAGATTTTTTAATTTTTTGAGTATAGGCCTTTGTAGTAGGATCTGATGATTTTTTAAATTTTCCTCAGTTTCTGTTGTTATGTGCCTTTTTTCAGATCTGATTTTATTAATTTGGATACTGACTCTGTGCCCTTTGGTTAGACTGGCTAAAGGTTTATCTATCTTGCTGATTTTCTCAAAGAACAAGGTCCTGGTTTTGTTGATATTTTGTATAGTTCTCTCTGTTTCTACTTGGTTGATTTCAGCACTGAGTTTATTATATCCTGCCTTCAACTCCTCTTGGGTGTATTTGATTCTTTTTGTTCTAAAGCTTTCAGGTGTGCTGTCAAGTTGCTAGTGTATGCTCTCTGCAGTTTATTTTTGTAGGGACTTAGAGCTATGAGTTTTCCTTTTAGTAATTCTTTAAGAAATTTTTGTGTTTCCTCTTTAAGCATTTCTAACTTTTTACCTGTGTTCTCAAATTCTTTGAGATTGTTATTTATGTCCTTTTTAAAGTCCTCTATCATCTTCATAAGAAGTGATTTTAATTCTAAATCCTGCCTTTCTGATGTGATGTGGTATTCAGAGCTTGCTATGGTGAGAAAACAGGGTTCTGATGATGCCAAGTACCTTTGGTTTCTGTTGCTTACATTCTTGTGCTTGCCTTTTGCCATCTGGTTAAATCTAGTGCTACCTGCACTCACTGTCTATGACTGGAGCCTGCCTTTCCAGTTATCTTAATTGTGTCAGAAATCCTCAGCGTCCAGATTTTCCTGTGATCCTGTGTTCCTGAGCTCCAGCTGCTCTGAGTACAGTGGCTTCTCTGGGGCATCTCAGCATATGATGTCTCCACTGTAGCAGACCAGCTAGGTGTCCAATGCTCTGGGTGCAGTGTTTCCTCTAGGATGTCTCAGGATAAGGTGCCTTCACAGGAGCAGACCAGCTAGGTATCCATTGCTCTGAGTGTAGTGGCTCCTCTAGGATGTCTCAGAATATGGTGCCCGTTGTTCTGAGTTCAGTGGCTCCTTTAGGATATCTAAATATATGGACTCCACTGTTCTGAGTTCAGTGACTCCTCAAGAATGTCTGCCACTCTGTGTTCAGTGGCCCCTCTAGGATGTCTTGGGATATGGTGTCTTCACATGCGCAGACAAGCTCGGTGTCTGTCCCAGGCAAGAGTTGGAAGGAGCAGGAATTACTTCTGATTCTTTTCACAGTATCATTTTCTTTCATTAACATTCATTAACATTCTTTGATTTACAGGGAATTCATTAATACATTACATTAATATCTCAAGTACTTCTCTTTCACTTATATTTTGTTTGGTTATCTTCTGCAATTTTTGCTTAGTTTTTCTGTTAAAAATAAGGATGCAGGACAGTAGGTAGTGGTTTATGCCTTCTAGCCCAATAATTGTTAGGCAAATGCAGGTGGATCCCACTGACTTTGATGCTTGCGTAGTCAAAAATGTAAGTTCCAGGACATTTAAGGTTGCACAGAGAATCTTATCTTGAAAACCCAAAATCAAAAATGCAAGCAAGCAAACAAACAAATGGCACCAGATGTTAAAAGATTAAACAATTCATTGTTATTTTATGAATTTTGTTACATGTCATGGTTTCATTTTTTTATAATCAGTTTCAGTATAACATCTTGTTCTTCAGTTGCCTGTAAATCATTCTCAGATTCTTTATTTCTCTGAGGTTCTCTGTTTAGGCAATACCCTCATATTTAATGACTATTTTGAAGAAAATTGCACAATTTATGAATCACATGAATTTAACCTTATAATTAGACCAATACTATCTGTTTCCCAAGTTCTTTGCATGATAGATCAGGATAAGTACTTTTACTTGAGAGAGTAACAGGAGAATAGAAGAGATAAGAAGTAACATACAGGAAGTGGGCTCTTACTAGGGCTGGGGGAAGAAAACAAGAAATAGCCAAAGCACAAGAGAAAAATACCCAAAGCTATAGTAAACAGCATTAATATATCATATTTTAAATTAAACAAAATTATGCACATAATGATATAAGCATATGTTGATGCAAATATATCTGAATGTAAATACATACTCTTATATAATGTGTGTATGTGTGTTTCTTTGTATTTGTCTAAGTGTGTGGGTGTGTGTGTGTCTGTGTGTGTGTGTGTGTTTGTGTTTGCGTGTGTGTTTCTCAAATGAACACCTTTATTGGTTGTGCAAAACTTTTGAACAGATGGCTGATTCTCAGAATGGTTAATTCAAATGACACCACAAAAATACATACTCTATTTGTGTCTATAGTTTGTTTTTGGTTAAATGTCACAAAGTGGTTTTCAAGATACCTCACTGATAGGACTGAAAATATTTGATTTGGATCAAACATAATTGCATCATCTCTGCAGTATAGCTACCACAGTATCAGAAAATACTGTACAGACATTTTATGGAGATTAAGAACACAATAGTTTTATCTAGATAAAACAGCATCTATAAACCAAAAATTATTATCAGAGGTCTAAATGTTTGTAAATGTCAAATAATTCACACTTACATGGTGGTGGTGGAGAACAGCTGTCTAGCTATACATTAAGCCTTCTAAACAGAGTACATAAGAATCATACCTGGTACTTGAAACCTAAACAACATTCCATGGTATTTTGTTTTCAGACTTAGAAATAAATCTGCTACCTCTAATTTGTTAGAATAACACCCTTCTTTACTGAGTTCAAAGACTTATCTTAGAGTCACAGGTAAGTGTGTTTATTAGCCCTTCTCAGAGAAGCAAATGAGACCATATGGAGCAAATGAGACCATGACAGCTCACTACAATTGAGATCTATTCGTGAAGCAAGATGTTTTGGTGATCCTACCCCCAGCAGATACATCTATATTCCAGATCCTCCAGATTCATCACTGGTAACATTATGAAATAAAGGGCCAGAAAATTTTTAAGAGATACCAGGAAAGATGTTGTGATCTAAATTAGAAGGTAGGTGTTCCAATTCCTTTTAGATACCATTTATCATGTTACAAAAAACAGTAAAGATCTTTATACAAGAAAGAAGATAATAACTGCTCTAATATACAGTTCCCTAGTCATGAATTTGATCTACATTTGCATGTTTAAATATACAACAGTAACAACCATTGCCATTAATTCGAGTCAGGGACATTGAAATAGAGAAATATAAGAAATATATCTATATAGTGATGTAGAATATTCCATGTTCTATGAATCCTAAAAACCCTGTAAGATTTGAAATAAGGAAGGCAATCAGATTGAACTTTAATCTGTAGAAAATGATTCAGATACAGTTTATCAATGTCCACGTCCAAATATTGTTTGTTTTCCAAGAAAGCATACAATAATCACTTGGGAAACACTATTTATCTGATTTTAATCTGTTTGATCATCTACAAAATTAATTTTATTTAACATTACTCCATAATATTTTGACTTAGTATCATCTTTTATTTCTCTTAGCTTTCCCCTTTCAATGAGAGTATTAAGTATTATTACTGTCCTTTGATTAAATACATTTAATATGATGAATACCTTTATTTAGAAGAGTTATTTCATTAAGGTGAATCCAGTAGATATGTCAAGTACTCTTTGATATGTGTGTTTTGAATTTAAACAGTGAAACTCCATGACCCAAAAATGAAATTCAGGAAGAAAAATGAATAATTTGTCTTAGATTTCAACTTACTATACATCATCAAAGGAAGTCATGACAGAATCTCAAGTTGGACTAACTCCTGGAGGTAGGAGATAATGCAAAAGCATGGAGGGATGATGTTTAGTCATATTCTTTCCCTGATTTGTGTGATGTTATTTCTTTTATATTCACAGTAAACTGTAGGGACAATACAACACAAAGAGGACTAGGCCCAAATCCATTATTCACTAATTAAAAAAAATGACTTCTCAAGTTAGGTTCCTTTCAATCAGATAACCATAATTTCTTTGCCAGGTTGATATAAGACTATCCAGTACAACTTACCTCTTGTCAACTTGACACACAAACAATTGCTATTGGCCGCACCTTCCTCTCTTATTCATCCCCAAATTTCACATTAAAGATGTAAATAACTTTAAAGTTATTTATTTTTTACATTGAAATACATTAATATTGTGGCATTTCTATTGCTTTTGGGAGTACAAACAAGACAGACAAATCAGAAAGCAATGTAGTAATTTTTCTAAAAATTGGGAATCTAGTTACCTCCAGACCCAGCTATACCATTTCTGAGCAAATACCCAAGGGACAATCAACCATATCAAAAGACACTTGCTCAACTATGTTCACAGCATCTTTATATGTAGTAACAGAAACTCAAAATGAACTAGATGTACATCAACTGAATAATGGGTAAGATAAATTTGATTCAGTAACTCAATGGAATATTAATCGGCTGTTAAAAATTAACAGCATTAAATTTGCCAGCAAGTGTGTGGAATGATAAGAGATCATCCTATGAAGTAAAGCAGACCTAGAAAGTCAAACATTATATGTACTCACTTATAAGTGGATATTATCAGTAAAATAAATGGTAACCATGTTACAATCGGTAAACCAATAGGAGGTAGGTAACAAGTAGGCCACAAACATGAGAAATGTAAATCACATTTAGAAGGAGAAACAGAATAGAGATCATTGGTGGATTAGGAGAGGGGACTGTATAAGGGTGGGTAGTATTTTTAACTTGACAATTAAAAGATTCTTTCCACATGTGCTAACACCTGTTTGAAATTTAGATCCTGCCCCAACTTTATCTCTTGTTAATATAATATCATAGAGAACTGCATCTAATTTACATATATGTCTCTGAAAATGTCCAGAACCAGTCTTCCAAATAAAGACTGTTTTTTCCAATATTAGATTGATTTTTAGATCAGTCCATGAGTGAGTCTGAATAACTGGTCACATTTAATTACAATACAAGTGGCATTATAACTTGTCTTTTTGATTTTCTGTTCCACAAGGTCTAAGAACTCTAGGCAAGGCAGCTTGTCCCAACAGGGGTATAGGTATGCAAAGGTTTGTTGGGAAACAATGTCCAATACAGCTTCCTGTCACCATTGTCAGGGCACTCCACAAGCTCACAGGTAAGCGTCATTCTTTGTCCTGGCATCAGCAAGTCTCACCCATCTCTCTGGTGGCCACCATGTGCTTTCAGCATCCTCCAGAAAAAAACACAAACATGCCCTTTAGGTCTGCTTGGCAAGAATTTGACATGGGCCAAGGACAAAAAAATTGAATGCTTGGCAGGAATATGCCATTGGCCAAGGACAAGGAAGTAGGCTTTAAGCAGGAAATCTGACATTAGACTAGAACAAAGAAGTAATTTCAGGCAGACCTCTAAGTCTTAGGCTAGAACAAAGAAGTAGTCTCAAGCAGGAACCTAAATATTAGGCTAGAACAAGGAAGTACTTTCAGGTAGGAATCTAAATTTTAGTCTAGAAAAAGGAAGAAGGCTTCAGATATGAAAGTGACTTTCGGCTAGGACAGGGAAGTAGCCTCAGATACTTTGGTTATCCTGATAAGCCCTTAGAAACAGTGTTCATGGGAATGTTCACTTAATTGGGTTTAATGCCTTGCTTTTTTTTTTTTTTTTGAATATTTGTGTTTATTGTAGTGATTGTTCCTTGACAATTTGTATCTATTGTACTGCTAGACCCTCAACCTAGAACTGGCCTTAATATATGCTTATAATCAAAATGAGGAATAGAATAAGAAACCAATATACATGGATGGCCTTCCCTGGTATCAATGCAAGGGGAGGCTCTTATTCCTGTGAAGGCTTATTGCCCCAGGTTAGGGGAATGCCAGGGCAGTGAGGTAGGAGTAAGTGGGTAGGTGGAGAAGCAAAATCATAGATGCAGGGAGAGGAAGGGTGAGATAGAATATTTGTGGAGGGCAAACTGAGAAAGTGAATAGCATTTGAAATGTAAATAAATTATATATATATATATATATATATATATATATATATATATATATATATTCTCAAGAAAGACAACACAAACCCCTAAAGAGTCTAAAAGCTTAAGACCAGATAAAATGTATTTTTATAACTTATAAAATGTTTTGGGTTCTTGCTGAGGAAACCCTATGAAAATATACGTGTTTCTTACCAACTTATAAAGAATAAAAAATAAAGACAGAATATAATGTAATATAAATAAAATATAAAGCTCAGAGATTTAAAATTTACCTTAAATTGTACCTTAATTTTATGCAAAAATAAACGGATCCTTGAGCAGTAATACTTTATTTTCCCCTGATAAAATTGAAGTAGCTCATTTTTTTTTAGAAAAGATATGAAGATCACAGCATTTCAGTAAACATAGTGAGACATATTAGCTTGCTGTTATGACATGTATGAATATAACATTCAGCCTAGATTTATAGATTCCAAAATGGAGAAATGGACTGCTTCTATTTTACTAAGTGTTACGGTTTTGTTTAGATTCTTATCCTGATTTTCATCTATTTTGTTAAGTTATATCTGTCAAAACATTGTCCATTCCATTTAGTTTTTCTACTTTTTTGGAACACAGGTTTTTCAAGTAAGACCTAATCATTCTCCAGATTTCCTCACTTTTGGTGTATGCTCCCTTTTCATTTCTTATTTTGTTAATTTTGATATTGTCTCTCTGCTTTTTAATTTAGATAAGAGTTTGTCAATTGTGTTGATTTTCTTTTGGTTTTGTTGATTTTTTTGAACTATTCTCTTTGCTTCTAATTTCATCCCTGAGTGTGATTATTTCTGTCCCTCTACTTATCTTGGGTGTCTTTGCTTCCTTTTATCCTAGAGCTTTCAGCTGTGCTATTTAGTTGGTAGTATGAAATATCTCGAGTTTCGTTATAAAGACTCTGATTGAAATGGAATTTCTACTTTACACTGCTGTGATTGTTTCCCATAAATTTTGATATGTTGAGTACTAATTTTTATTGACTTTTGGAAAGTTTTCAATTTGTTTCTTTATTTCATTCCTGATATAGTCATCATAGAGTAGAGAGTTGCTCAGGTTCCATGAGTTTATAGGCTTTGTGCTGGTTCTGTTCTTGACATCCAGCTTTAATTAATATAATAAAATGAAAGATTTTTCAATCATCTTTATGTTTTGGCTTTCTTTGTGATAAAAATATGCTCAGTTTTGTAGAAGTATCCTTGATGTGTTGAAAAGAAGGTATGTCCTTTTTGTCTGGGTAAAATTTTCTGTGTATATCTCTTAGGTTCATTTGAGGCATAATGCCTATTAGTTCCACTATCATTGATTTCTGTTTAGATGACCTGTCTTTTGATGAGAGGAGAGTATTTAAGTCACCCACTGTTAATGTGCAGTTCAATGTGACATTTAAGCTGTATTAATATTTCTGTTATAAGGGCACTTTCACTGGACGTATTCAGAGAAAAAATGTCTTAATCTTGGCAGATTTTTCCTTCACTGAATATAATGTGTTCTTTCCCAACTCTGAATATTTTAGATAGGATGTCTATTTTGTTAAATATTAGAACGGCTAGTATGTCTTCTTTCTTGGGTCTGATTAGAACATCTCTTTTTAGTAATTATCTCTGAGTAAATCTCTATCTTTGATATTGAAGTTGTATCTTAAATATACAAAATGAATGGATCTTGATGTTGCATCCATTTTTGCTACTAGAGTGGATTTTTTATTAGGTAATTGATGACATTGATGCTGAAAGATATTAATGAGCAAAGATTGTTAATTCCTGTTATTTTGATGTAGGTATTGTTAGTGTATGAGTATGTATGTGTTTGTGTGGAGGGTTTTAGTTTATGTTTTTGTGTGTGCCTCCAACCTATTTGTTTTGATGCTCTGAAAGTATTTACAGTGGTTTCTTTGGTGTAATAATCCCCATTACATTGAAATTTTCCTCTAGTATCTTTGGTAGGTCTGAAATTATGGTTAGATATTGTTAAATTTGGTTTTAGCATGAAATGTTTTGTTTTATCCATATCCAAAGATTCAAAGATTTGGTGGGTATAATTATCTTAGGCCGACACTCCACACTCTTTCCAGTAAAAGGGACACCTCCTCATCCAGGAGTCTTTTGGACTATGCCTAGGTTTCTTCACTCCCCAATGATGAGTGTACATTTAGATGGTATACCTGTTAAAGGGTTGGTTAACACAAGGGCAGTTGTTACACTAATAAATAAAAATTAATCATTGAGGATCCCACATTGGTAATTCAGGTCTGCTCCTTTCATTACAGGAGTTGGAGGCCAACAGGGCACAAAAATGACTATCTGACCTGTCCATTGGCAGGATTTGGAAGGCAATCATGGATTGTCTACACCTGTTTTGTGGCTGATGATCCTTGCAACCTCTGGGAAAGAGAGTTTCTGGAAGATATGGTTTCCATCCTGACAATAGGCAATCACACATTTTGATAATGTTATGCATCATGACCTATTAGACAGCACAGTATACAAATTCTGGGATCACCATCAATTCTAAAGGCCATGGCCCAAATAGCCCAATGGACATCAACGTCCCTGATCCTATTCTGTTGTCCTGGCTCTCTGAAGCTGATAGCTTGATAGACCAGTGGCCCATTTTGGAACCTAAGCTTTTTGGTCTCAAGGAACTGGTTATGGAACAATTAGCTTTCAGTTATTTGGAATCTTCAATCAGTAGACATAATGCTCCCATTTTTGTCACTAAAAAGAAGCCAGAGAAATATAGACTTCTACATGTTCTGAGAGCCATTAGTAAACACATGGAATAACTGTAGACCACTCAAGTGGGACTGCTTCATCCTAGTGCTATCCCACCCAAGTACCACGTGGTCATCCTAGATATTATGGATTGCTTTTTCCAGATCTCGCTGGATCCCCAGAATAGTTACTATTTTGCCTTCACACTATGGAAGCCTAATAAGAATGAACCAGCTAAAAGATAACAATGGACAGACCTGCTTTAGGCTAAGAAAAAAATGTATGATATTTTGTCATCTATTTGTGGCTGAAGACATGTAGGGTATCCCTGGGAATGCCCTTGATATCCATTACATGAATAATATTATGCTTGCAAAATCTAGCCTGCCTGTTCTTAAAAGAGTTTCCTCTCAATTGTTACTTAACTTAGAAAATCTCAACTTGAAGATTGCTCTCAAAAGATTCAAAGGGTTCCCCCATATTCCTTCAAGGGCTTTTCTATTTCTGACAATTTTAAACCTCTGGCCTTCACCATTCTGGCAAAAAAGAGTTCTACTTCCTTGTGTAACTACAACAATTTTGTGGAACTATTAACTCACTCAAACCTTTCCAGCCTATTTTGGACTAGGAGATGAGGCACCTCTATTCTCTCTTGGAGAGGCCTAGCAGCACTGCTGCCAGGGTTAAATATCTGAGGTTAGCAACCTAATACAGATGAATCTCCTTTCTGGATCAACTCTGGAAAGTATGATGCACAGGAATCCCTCCTGGACATAATTCTGTGGTCTATTGACAGGATCCTAGTACTGTTATGGGAAGATGGGTCCCTCATTTGGCTACACCAGGCCCACTCTGATTTACTTAAGGTCACCTCAAAGTTTGAGATTGTCTTCCACCTTGCCCATGACCATGATGGCTCACAACCATGTACAGTTGGATATAATGCACTCTTCTGGAATTTCACAAAGACAGAACATTCACATACATAAAATAAATGTTTTTTTTTTAAATAAGAAAAACCTAGTTACTATAATGCAGAGATATTTTTACCGTATCATCATTTATTCATAAACATGCTGATAATATTACAGGGAAAATTGAAATAGGTTGATAATGTAGAAACAAATAAAACAATTAAAACTAAACCAAGAACCTCAATAGACAATTCTCCAAAGAAGACAAAAGATACATGAAATCATAGTTTACATCACTATTTATCAGACAAATGCCAATTAACCATGATGAGGTATCATCTTCCTTACAATTGTTATTATGAAAAGAGATGAACAGAGCACACACAAACTATTGATAAATATAAATTGATTGTTCCATTTATTTATGTATTTATTTTATTTCTATATTTCTGCATTTGTTTGTTTGTTTGTTTTGCATCCCAATTGCAGCCACCTCTGTATTCATTCTTCCATTCATATGGGTTCTCCTATCACCCCATTTCCTTCACCTCTGAGAAAGGGACAATTCCTTGCAGGGAACCAATCCAGCTTGGCACCTCAAGTCGTTTCAGGACTAGGTACATCCTCTCCAACTGACATTAGACAAGACAGCCCAGTTATGGAAGCAAGCAATAACATCATAGTAACCCCCACTGAGGTTGTTAAGGAATCCGCTTGAAGACCAATGTGCACATCTTTATATATTGGGCAGGAGACTTCTAGGTCCAGTCCCTATATTTAAAAAAAATAGCTGTCATGTACTGCCCAACCATCTTATTCATAGCTGTGACTTACAACAAAAAGAAGCATTGATTAGGAGAGTAATCATAAGACAAAAAAAATCTCTGAGGACTTCAGTGTCAATTTCTGACTTACATAGTATTTTCAATATTTATACTGTTATCACACCATACAAACAGTTTTTTTCTAATTCAATGAAGAATTATTCAGATGCTAGATGCAATTGTGTAGTTGAATAAAAAGTATAACTATGCCAGGATTCATGATGTATTCATGAATATACCATGTATGATGTTTATGCTAGTCCAGTTTAACATTATAAAGAGATAAAGGAAGCTTGCAAATACAGTAAAATTCTGTCCAAGGGGAAAAGTTTACATGGTAAAAATAATCATTGTCAACATTTACCTCTTCATCATAATTCTCTTACTCCAACTCATCATCATTATCTTCATGATTTTCTCATCCCCCTTCTCTTCCTCCTTCTTGTTCTCATTTTGATTTTAATCTCTGTGGATCACCAGCCCATTGGCAATGGACCTGAATTTTAATTTGTTTGCTGCTGTTAGGCATCTAAATTAACCATGAAATGTCAACAAATTAGAAAAGTTATCTAAGTGGCTATCAACATTGACCATACATTCAAACATGTTCTGACCTTGAAAGGGGTCATTAAACATTCCTACTTAGCCTCCTATGCTGTCTGCAATACCTTGTTGAAAATATGCTTGTCATTGGCCTTGTCTTTCTCATATGAATTTTTTCTGAGTTTTTGTCAGAACCTAAAATATAGATTTTTTTTTATAACCAAAAATGTCCACAGTGGAAACTATAAAATACATCCATTAACATTGGATCATATACAGACACAGAGTTAAGAAAAGGTATGGTAAATATTAGACTTCATACTGATCATTTTTATAAAATGGCATTTTAATCAAGATGGAGACTTCAGGCCTATAGTACATGCCTGCCTCATTCACAACTCCATTAATTAAGACCACCTACCAATGATTTCTTTTACATAGGTTTTCTACCTCCAGAATTTCCCCACATTGTGACTTTTCTTTGCTTGTTTTGTTGTTGTTTTTTTTTTTAATTGTTGTTGTTTGAATATGCATGGCCAGTGAGATTTGTGGCCTTGTTGAAAGAAGGTTGTCATTTTAAGGGTTGGCTTTTAGCTTCTATTCTCAAGCTTTGCCCAGTGCAGAGGAGACCCTCTTGATATTTGTTTGTGGAATGTAGTCACCCCCTGGAGGCCTTTGGTTCATGATATAGAATACACATTTTTTTTTTTGTATCACAGTGTTTGCCTGCAAACTGCAATGCTTTGTCATGATTACAAAGGCTTGAACCTTTTAAATTGTAGGTCAACATTAAAGTTAAAGTTTTTTAAATTAAATATTTTACTTTATAATAATAGTTGTGATAATGGTATGTATCCTATCAGCAATAAGCTCCTAGTATACTACTATATCCTTTTTAATAACTTAAACCATTTTATTCACCTATTAACTTCACCTATTAGATTGTATTTTCCTGTATTTTTAAAAGAATTTATTTATTCTGTTTTAAACCTTCTATTATTTTCATATGAATGGATTTAAAGTCATTTTCTTATGTTTCAGCTTTGTTAGAATATCCAGGGCTTGCTGTAATAGGATATCTGGGCTTTGGTGGTACCATATTTCCCAGGATTTAATTGATTATGTTCTCACAGTGGCTTTTAGCCATTTGGGTTTTATGGTTATTAACGTATAGGTACATGCTGTATCATGAGTTCATCTTTCTGGGTCTTGGTTTTAGATTTCCTCCTTTCATTGGTTTCTGTTTTCTCTCTATCTTCTTTCTGGCCAGAGTGGCTTGGGATTCTTCTGAGTAATAGTCTTCATGAACAGTAGTGTGTATCTTCTTAGGGTTTTTTGGCCTGTAAGTCATCTGGGAATTGGGATTCTTACCTTGTTTCTGAGGTCTCTACTACCACTCTGTCCCTGTGTATTTTGTGCTGGTAGACGTCAGAAAATGCAAAAGGAGTTTTGGGCCAGAAAATATGAGTCCAGTGGATATGATACTTTTAAAGTTGTTGCAGGTGTTTTAAGGGGAGTTGTGTGGAAGGGCTTGGGTGATGGTATTTCTTCTTTCTCACTGGTGCTAGCAAACCCCCAGGAATGCAGGCAGAGTCACTGAACAGGAATTGGAGTGCTAGGGTCAGGTTCCAAACCTTAACTCATTTTTAAAAATTTTTAATTAATTACTTTATATATTTACACTCTATATGTTTCCCCCACTTAGCAGTCCCCATTCTCAGAAACTTTTCTCCCACACCCTCTCTTTTGCCTCTGAGAGGATGCTCCACCTCAGGCCCAGGTATCCATCTTCCTGAGGCAGCAAGTCTCTATAGGATTCGAAGCATCCTCTCCCACTAAACCCAGTCAAGGATGTCCTCTTTCTAAATTATACCATACATAGATGCTGGGGGCCTGGGCATGTAGGTGGCATTGGCACAGTTACTGTTTGCTCTTTGGTTAGTGGCATATTCTCTTGGATCTTCCAGGGCTATGAGTTCATTGACAATGTTGGTCTTCCTATGGGGTTGTCATCCCTTTCAGCTTTTTCTACTAATTCTTCCATAGCAGTCTCCTGACCTCTTTCCAATGGTTGGCTATATATATATCTGCATCTCTCTTGGTCATCCCTCTGTAGAACGTCTCAGAGGACAGCCATCCTAGGCTCTTGTCTGCAAGTACAATTTAGAATCAGTAATATTGTCAGGGTTTGTTGTACACCCATGGGATGCATCCCATATTTGACCTGTCACAGTTCACCCATTCTTTCAAGCTCTGCTCCACTTTTCTGCCTGCATATTTTAGACAGGAACAATTATTGGTGAAAAAGTTTGAAAGAGGTTTGGTGTCTCCATGCCTCTACTGATGTCTCTATCTCACTACTAAAGGTGGTCTCTTCATTACTTCTATGTCCCCATTATTGGGCATTGTGACTAAGGTTATTTATAGTGAGTCCTAGGAGCCTTTTACATCCCAGGTCTCTGCGACTTTCTGGAGGTCCCGACATACCCATCTCCAGCAGCTACATATTTTCATTTATTACTCTGGCCCTTTGGGCTTCTATCCTGTCTGCCCCTTCCCATATAGATGATCCTTTCATTCTCCCACCTCCCATCTCCCACTTGGGTCCTTCCCTCAATCCCTCTATGTTCCATGATTATTTACTTTTCCTTCTAAGTAAGATTAAAACACCTTTAGTTGTTTTTTCCTTCCTGTTAAACTTCTTATGGTCTGTGGATTGTATCATCGGAATTCTGTACTTTTGAGCTAATATTGACTTATCAGTGAGTACATAACATCCATGTCCTTTTGAGTCTGCATTACCTCACTTGGAATGATATTTGCTAGTTTTATCATTATACTTTACAATTCATGATGTTAAAACTCATTTTTAGAAGCTGAGTAGTGTTCCATTTTGTAAATGAACAATATTTCCTTTATCTATTCTTCAGGTGTGGGACATCTGTGTTGATTCCAGTTTCTGACTATTACAAATATGGCTTCTATGAACATAGTAGAACATATGCACTTCTGGTATGGAGGAGGATTTGGGGGTGTCCAGAAATAGTATACCTATGTCTTTATAACTCTAACATCACTCTGTGTGAGACCTTCCCTTAAAAAGATATGAAAACTTGACTGAAATGAATTTGGGATATAGCCATTTTATTGAAACTCTTAATATATTTAAATTTAGGCACAAGGAAGTTTTAGGGTCACTTAAGTATACTATCATATCATCTGTAAATAGTGAGATTTTGACTTCTTCCTTTCTATTTGCATCCCTTTGACTTCCTTTTGTTGTCTAATTGCTCTGGCTAGGACTTCCAGTACAATATTGAGTAGATAGGGTGAGAGTGGGCAGCCTTGTCTAGGCCCTGATATTAGTGGGATTGCTTCAAGTTTCTCTCCCTTTAGTTTGATGTTAGCTACTGGCTTGCTGTATATTGCTTTTACTACGTTTATGTATGGGCCTTGCATTCCTGATCTTTCCAAGACTTTTAACATGAAGGGATGTTAAATTTTGCCAATGCTTTCTCAGCATCGAGTGAGATGATCATGTGGTTTTTTCCTTTGAGTTTGATTATGTAGAGGATTACATTGATGGATTTCCAAACATTAAACCATCCCTGTATTCATGGGATAAAACCTACTTGATCATGATGGATGATTGTTTTGATGTCTTCTTGGATTTGGCTTGTGAGAATTTTATTGAGTATTTTTGCATCAATATTCATAAGAGAGATTGGTCTTTAGTTCTCTTTCTTTGTTGGGTCTTTGTGAGATTTAGGTATGAGTGTAATTGTAGCTTCATAGAATGAATTGGGTAGTGTTCCTTCTGTTTCTATTCTGTGGAATAGTTTGAGGAGAATTGGTATTAGGTCTTTCTGGAAGGTCTGATAGAATTCTGCACTAAAACCATCTGTTCTCGGACTTTTTTTGTTGGGCATACTTTTAATGACTGCTTCTATTTCTTTAGGGGTTATGAGACTATTTAGATGGTTTATCTGTTCCTGATTTAATTTTGGTACCTGGTATCTGTCTAGAAAATTGTCCATTTGATCCAGATTTTCCAACTTGTTGAGTATAGGCCTTTGTAGAGGGATCTGATTTTTTTTTAATTTTCTCTGTTTCTGTTGTTATGTCTCCTTTTTCAGTTCTGAATTTATAAATTTGGATACTGTCTCTGTGCTCTTTTTTTAGTCTCACTAAAGGTTTATCTATCTTGTTGATTTTCTCAGTGAACCAGATCCTTTTTTTTTTTTTTTTTTTTTTTTTTTTTTGATATTTTGTGTAGTTCTTTCTGTTTCTACTTGGTTGATTTCAGCTCTGAGTTTGATTATTTCCTGCCATCTACTCCTCTATGGTGTGGGCTTTTCTTGTCTTTGTCATTATTAAAAACCAGCCTTAGTCCATGGATATCTTATATAATGCAAGTGATTATTTCAATCTTTTTGTATCTGTTTAGGCCTGTTTTGTGACAATTATATGGTCTATTTTGGAGAAGGTACCATTAGGTGCTGAGAAAAAGGTATATTGTTTTGTTTTAATTTGAAATATTCTATAAATATCAGTTAAATTCATTTGGTTCATAACTTCTCTTAGTTTCATTGTTTCTCTGTTTAGATTCTGTTTCCATGATCTGTCCATTGCTGAGAGTGGGGTACTGAAATTCCCCACTCTTATTGTGTGAGGTGCAATGTATGTTTTGAGCTTTAGTAAAGTTTCATCTATGTATGTGGGTGCCCTTGCATTTGGGGCATAGATGTTCAGAATTGAGAGTTAATCTGGTATATTTTTCCTTTGATGAGTATGAAGTGTCCTTTCTTATGTTTTGACTACTTTTGGTTGAAAATTGGTGTTATTTGACATAGAATTGCTACTCCAGTTTTTTCTTGGGACCATTTGCTTGGAAGATTGTTTTCCATCCTTTACTCTGAGGTAGTGTCTGTCTTTGTCACAGAGGTACATTTTATGTATGCAGCAAAATTCTGGGTCTTGTTTATGAATCCAATCTGATAGTCTATGTCTCTTTACTGGAGAATCGAATCCATTGCTATTAAGAGATATTAAGAAAAATGATTGTTGTTTCCTGTTATTTTTGTTATTAGAGGTGGAATTATGTTTGTGTAACTATCTTCTTTTGGGGTTGTTGGAAGACTACTTTCTTTCTTTTTCTAGGTTGTCATTTCCCTCCTATTGTTGGAGTTGTCTATCAATTATCCTTTGAAGTGTTGGTTTTGTGGGAAGATATTGTGTAAATTTGGTTTTGTCATGGAATATCTTGGTTTTTCCATCAATAGTGATTGAGAGTTTTGCTGGTATAGTAGTCTGTGCTGGCAATTAGGTTCTCTTAGGGTCTGTATGATATCAGTCCAGGCTCTTCTGGCATTTACATTCTCTGGTGAGAAATCTGGTGTAATTCTTATAGGTCTGCCTTTATATGTTACTAGACATATTTCTCTTACTTCTTTTATTATTTTTTTTTGTTTTGTACATTTGATGTTTTGATTATTATGTGATGGGAGGTTTTCTTTTCTGGTCTAGTCTATTTGGTGTTCTGTAGGTTTCTTGTATATATAAGGACATCTCTTTCTTAAGGTTAGAGAAGTTTTCCTCTACAATTTTGTTGAAGATATTTACTGGCCCTTTAAATTGGGAGTCTTCACCCTCATTTATACCTATTATACTTAGGTTTGGCCTTCTCATTGTGTCCTGGATTTCCTGGATGTTTTGGGTTAGTTGCTTTTTGCATTTTCTTTGATAGACGTGTCAATGTTTTCCATGGTATCTTCTGTACATGAGATTCTCTCTTCTATATCTTGTATTCTATTGGTGATGCTTGTGGCTGTTACTCCTGATCATTTTCCTATGTTTTCTATCTCTAGAGTAGTCTCCCTTTGAGGTTTCTTTATTGTCTCTACTTACATTTTTAGATCCTGGATGGTTTTGTTTAATTCCTTCACCTGTTTGGTTGTGTTTTCTTTTAATTCTTTAAGGGATTTTTGTGTTTCCTCTTTAAGGGCTTCTACCTTTTTTACCAGTGTTCTGCTCAAATTCTTTGAGAGTGTTATTTATGTCATTTTTAAGTCCTCTATCATTATCATGAGAAGTGATTTTTAATTCTGGATCCTGCTTTTCTGTTATGATGGGGTGGTTCACAGCTTGCTATGGTGGCAGAAGAGGGTTCTGATGATGCCAAGTACTTTTGGTTTCTGTTGATTACATTCTTGTGCTTTCCTTTTGCCATGTTGCTAACTCTAGTGCTACTTATACTCATTTTCTCTAACTGGAGCCTACCTTTCCAGTTATCTTGCTTGTGTCAGAACTCCTCAGGGTCCAGATTTCTCTATGATCCTGTGATACTGAGCTCCAGCTTCTCTGAGTACAGTGGCTCCTCTAGGATGTCTCAGGTTATGGTATCTCCACAGTAGCAGACCAGCTAGGTGTCTGCTGCTCTGGGTGCAGTTTTTCTTCTAGGATGTCTAAGGATAAGGTTTCTTCTCCTTTTCAGACCAGCTAGATGTTCTCTGCTCTGAGTGTAGTGGCTCCTCTAGGATTTCTCAGGATACGATGTCTTCATGGGAGCAGACCAGCTAGGTGTCTGCCCCAGCCACAAGGACAAGGCGAGGGGCTGAAGGTGCATGGTATCCTGCGGGTGTGGAATTTAGGTGCCTGGTGCGTCCTGAGCACTCTCTGCTCCCAGTTGTAGCTCTGGGGAGTAGGGAGGTTGGAGAGTATTCTTACCTGCTGCTTTGAGGTCAGTGGCATCTCCAGGATATCCCGAGATAAGGTGTCCACACAGGAGCAGACCAGCTGGGTGAATGCTCCAGCCACAAGGACTGGGCAAGTGGTAGAATGGGAGTGATTCTCCACAGGGGCAGGGTTTGTGTGCCTGGTAGGTCCTGAGCACTCCCTGCTCTCAGTTGTAGCTCTGGAGCATAGGGCAGCAGGTGACTGTTCTTACCTGCTGCTCTGAGGCCAGTGGCCTCTCTAGGATGACTTGGGATAAGGTGCCCACCAAGCTGGGCATCTGCTCCAGCAACAAGGACCAGGCACTGGGCCAAAAGAACTTATTAAAATATGTCTGAGCACCCATCTGGTCTGCTTCCCTGTGGAAACCGGCTCTAGAGACATCCTAGACAGGCCACTGCCATCAGAGCTGCAGGTAGGATCACTGAACCACTGTCCTACACACCAGAGGCACAAATGGCAGCAGGGAGCCCCCAGGGCACACCTGGCACCCAAACCCCACCCCTGCAGAATACCACTCCCCTTCCACCCCTCACCTGGATCCTTGTGGCTGCAGCAGACACCCAGCTGGTCTGCTCCCCTGTGGAAACTGCATCAGGAGACATCCTAGAGAGGCCACTGACCTCAGAGCAGGGGTATCCTAGAGGAGCCAATGAACTCAGAGCAGCAGACACCATATCCTGAGACATCTTAAAGGAGTGACTACTCTCAGAGCAGAAAACACCTAGCTGGCCTACTACCATGGATACATCATGTCCTGAGATATCCTAGAAGAGCCACCGTACCCAGAACAGCTGCAGCTCAGGATCACAGAAATGTCCAGACACCGAGGAGGAGTTCTGACACAACGAAGATAACTGGAAAGGTCAGCTCCAGTCAGAACTAGTGACTGCAGGTAGCACGAGAGCTAACCAAATGGTGAAAGGCAAGCTTAAGTATGTAAACAACAGAAACCAAAGTTACTTGGCATCACCAGAACCCTGTTCTCCCACCATAGCAAGCCGTGAACACCACATCACACTGGAAAAGGAGGATTCAGAATTAAAATCAATTCTCAGGTTGATGATAGAGGACTTTTAAAAGGACATAAACAACACTCTCAAAGAATTTGAGGAGAACATAGGTAAACATGTAGAAACCCTTCAAGAAATGCAAGAAAACATAAACAAACAGGTGAAGGAATTACACAAAACTGTCCAGGATCTAAAAATGGAAGTAGAAACAATAAACAAATCTCAAAGGGAGACTACCATGGAGATGGAAAACCTAGGAATAAGATCAGGAGTCATAGATGCAAGTGTCACCAACAAAATACAAGAGATAGAAGAGAGAATCTCATGTGCAGAAGATACCATGGAAAACAATGACACAACTGTCAAAAAAAGGTGAAATGCAAAAAGCTCCTAACACAAAACATCCAGGCAATCCAGGACACAATGAGAAGACCAAACCTAAGGATAATAGATATAGATGAGGGTGAAGACTCCCAACTTAAAGGGCCAGTAAATATCTTCAACAAAATTATAGAGGAAAATTTCCCTAACCTAAAGAAAGAGATGGCCTTAAATATACAAGAAGCCTACAGAAACCCAAATAGACTAGACCAAAAAAGGAATACCTACTTTCACATAACAATCAAAACATCAAATATAGAAAAAAAGGAAGGATACTAAAAGCAGTAAAGGAAAAAGGCAAAATAACATAAAAAGGTAGACCTGTAAGAATTACACCAGACTTCTAACCAGAGACTGTAAAAACCAGAAGATTCTGGACTGATATTATACAGATCCTAAGAGTTCACAAATGCCAGCCCAGACTACTATACCCAGCAAAACTCTCAATCACTATTGATGGAAAAACCAAGATATTTCATGGCAATACCAAATTTACACAATATCTTTTCACAAATCCAGCATTTCAAAGGATAATTGATGGAAAACTCCAACACAAGGAGAGAAATGACAACCTAAAAAAAGAAAGAAAGTAGTCTTCCAACAACCCCAAAAGAAGATAGTTACACAAACATAATTCCACCTATAATAACAAAAATAGCAGGAAACAACAATCATTTTTTTAATATCTCTTAATATCAATGGATTCAATTCTCCAATAAAAAGACATAAACTATCAGACTGGATACATAAAAAGGACCCAGAATTTTTCTGCATACATAAAATGTACCTCTGTGACAAAGACAGACACTACCTCAGAGTAAAGGATGGAAAACAATCTTGTAAGCAAACAAGCTGGAGCAGCAATTCTAATATCAAATAAAATCAATTTTGAACCAAAAGTAGTCAAAAAGATAAAGAAGGACATTACATACTCATCAAGGGAAAATTGTACCAAGACAAACTCTCAATTTTGAACATCTATGCCCCAAATGCAAGGGCACCCACATACATAAATGAAACTTTACTAAAGCTCAAAACATACATTGCACCTCACACAATAATAGTGGGTGACTTCAACACACCACTCTCAGCAATGGACAGATCATGGAAACAAAAAATAAACCGAGACACAATGAAACTTACAGAAGTTATGAACCAAATGGATTTAACTGATATCTATAGAACATTTCATCTTAAAATAAAAGAATATACCTTTTTCTCAGCACCTCATGGTATCTTCTCCAAAATAGACCATATAATTGGTCACAAAACAGGCCTCAACAGATACAAAAAGACTGAAATAATTTAATCTTTGTATTTAACTGTACCTTTCAGACCACCATGGACTAAGGCTGGTCTTTAATAATGACAAAAACAATGGAAAGCCCACATACACATAGAAACTTAACAATGCTCTACACAATGATGACTTGGTCAAGGAAGAAGTAAAGAAAGAATTAAAGACTTTATAGAATTTAATAAAAAAACGAGGACACATCATTCCAAAACTTGTGGGACTCTATGAAAGCAGTACTAAGAGGAAAAATATAGCTAGCTTTAAGTGCCCACAAAAAATTTTTTTTAAAAAAACTGGAACGAGCATACACTAACAACTTGACAACATACCTGAAAGCATTAGAACAAAAAGAAGCAAATATACCAAGAGGAGTAGACAGCAGGAAATAATCAAACTCTGGGCTGAAATCAACCAAGTAGAAACAGAAAGAACTATACAAAATATCAACAAGATACTGAGAAAATCAACAAGATAGATAAACCTTTAGCAAGACTAAACAAAGGGCACAGAGTCAGTATCCAAATTAATAAAATCAGAACTGAAAAGGGAGACATAACAACAGAAACTGGAAAATTAAAAAAATCACCAGATCCTACTACAAAGGCCTATACTCAACAAATTGGATAATCTGGATGAAATGAACAACTTTCTAGACAGATACCAGGTACCAAAATTAAACCAGGAACAGATAAACCATCTAAATAGTTACATAACCGCTGAAGAAATAGAAGCAGTCATTAAAAGTCTCCCCAACAAAAAAGTCTGAGACCAGATGTTTTTAGTGCAGAATTCTATCAGACCTTCAAGGAAGACCTAATACCAATTATCTTCAAACTATTCCACAGAATCGAAAGGGAAGGAACACTACCCAATTCATTCTACAAATCTACAATTACACTCATACCTAAGCCTCACAAACACCCAACAAAGAAAGAGAACTACAGACCAATCTCTCTTATGAATATTGATGCAAAAATACTCAATAAAATTCTCACAAACTGAATCCAACAACACATCAAACAAGTATTCATCATGATCAAGTAGGCTTTATCCCAGGAATGCAGGGATGGTTTAATATTCAGAAATCCACCAATGTAATCCACTACACAAATAAACTCAAATAAAAAAAAAAAAAAAAACACATTGTCATCTCACTAGATGCTGAGAAAGCATTTGACAAAATTCAACATCCCTTCATGGTAAAAGTCTTGGAAAGTTCAGGAATTCAAGGCCCATAACTAAACATAGTAAAACAATATACAGCAAGCCAGTAGCTAACATCAAACTAAAGGGAGAGAAACTTGAAGCAATCCCACTAATATCAGGGACTAGACAAGGCTGCCCACTCTCACCTTACCTATTTAATATAGTACTGCAAGTCCTAGCTAGAGCAATTAGACAACAAAAGGAAGTAAAAGGAAATAGGAAATAGGAATATTTCCTACAAATAGGAAAGGAAGAAGTCAAAATTTCACTATTTGCAGATGATATGATAGTATAATTAAATAATTCTAAAACCTCCAACAGAGCGCTCCTAAACCTGATAAACAACTTTAGCAAAGTGGCTAGATATAAAGTCAGGGTTATGTTCTAAGATAAAGAATTGAGAAATGGGACCTCATCAAATTGCAAAGCCTCTGTGAGGAAAAGGTCATTGTCAATAAGACAAATCGGAAACCAAAGATTGGGAAAAGATCAGAACCAATCCTACATCCAATAGAGGGCTACTATTGAATATACATAAAGAACTCAAGAAATTAGCCTTCAGAAAACAAAATAATCCCATTAAAAATGCAAATCAAAACAAGCCTGAGATACCATCTCACACCAGTCAGAATGGATAAGATCAAAAACTCAGGTGATAGTAGATGCTGGTGAAGATGCGGAGAAAGACGAACAATTCTTCATTGTTGGTGGGATTGCAAGCTGGTACAACCACTCTGGATATCAGTCTCGCAGTTTCTCAGAAATTTTGACTACCTGAGGACCCAGCTATACCACTCCTGGGCATATACCCAGAAGATTCTCCAAGATATAACAAGGACATATGTTCCCCTATGTTCATTGCAGCCTTATTTATAATAGCCAGAAGCTGGAAAGAACCCAGACGTCCTTCAACAGAGGAAAGGATACAAAAAATGTGGTACATTTACACAATGGAATATTACTCAACTATTAAAAATAATGAACTCGAGAAATTCTTAGGTAAATGGATGAAACTAGAAAATATCATCCTGAGTGAGTTAACCCAATCACAAAAGAATACACATGGTATTTACTCACTGATAAGCGGATATTAGCCCAAAAGTTTGAAACAACTAAGATTCAACTAACATACCACATGAAGCTCATGAAGAAAGAAGAACAAGTGTGGATGTCTAGGTCTTACTTAGGAGTAACAAAATACCCAAGAGAGCAAATATGGAGGCAAAGTGGGACAGAAACTGAAGTAGAGTTTGTCTGTAGACCATTCCACATGGGTATTCATTCCATGTGCAGTCACCAAAAACAAATGCTGATATAGATGACAGTCAGTGCATGCTGACTGGAGCCGGATGTACCTGTCTCCTTAGAGGTCCCCCCAGAGTCTGACATACCCAGAGGCAGATACTCACAGCTAACCATTGATCTTATCAAGGGTTCCCAATGGACAAGTTAGAGAGAAGACTGACAGAGCTAAAAAGGTTGGTAGCCCCATGAGGAGAGCAACAATACCAACCAACCATAGCTCCCCATGGTATAAACCACCAGCCTAGGAGTACATAGGGAGGGACCCATGACTCCAACTGTATATGTAGGGGAGGATATCCTTGTTGGGCATAGGTGGGAGAGGAGATCTTTGGTCCCATGAAGGCTGAACACTGAGTGGGGGGAAATCTGTGGGTGAGGAGGTGGTAATGAGAGTATGTGGGGGCACACCCTCATAGAAGCAGGAGGATGGGGATGGGATAATGGGTTCCTGAGTGGTGGGGCGAATGGGGTAAGGGGATAAAATCCTAAATGTAAATATAATATCCAATAAAAAAGAGGGGCGGGGGAGAAAAGAAAAGTTGTTAGAACCATCATCTTTAATAAAATGTCAGCCCTCTTAAAAATATTATCTTGATACTAATATTTGTTTTGAGAATTGTATATTGCAGAATACACAGCCTTGGTGTATCTACTCATCAAGCAAGCTGAGCAGACCTGTTCAAATCTCTGATGTCCTGGAATTCCATCTTGATGCAGTGAAGATACAGCATCAGAGGCTTATCAATTTACGCATCCTCCCACCCCTCTTCTAATATCTCAACTCCCTTAATCAGCTTGAAGAAGTTACTGAAGAGTCAGCACCCCTATTTCCTGGGCTTGGGGACTAAGGTGGTTAATATTGGGCTATCTTTCTAGGCAAAAGTAGTGGTTTTGTTGTAACAGGGAGGATTAGCTAGGATTTATTTCATAGCCATAACCTATTGATAGAAATCTGTATAGTTGTTATCAAGATGAAGTTATAGTTTCTTAAATAGTACAAAATTTACTTTGATTTCAAATTTAAGGTTTTTATTAGTACGAGCTTCTTATTGATATAAAATGAGATGAATGTTGTTACTCTCATAGGCATTGTGCCAGTTTAACACATCTAGAAATATAAGGCTTAGACCCAGTCCTTCTTTAACCTTTTTAACTGATTTGAGATGGTTAGCCTGTGAGTTAAGGACCTATAGCAAATTCATAGCTATGAGTTTATTGTTAGGGTGTTTTCTATATTTTATTTAGAAATAGCTGTACAGAGGTAACTAAATCATAAAAGAAGACAAATGATATTTACTCACTGATAAGTGGATATTAGCCCAAAAGCTTGATAGCCAAGATTCAACTCACAGACCTCAAGAAGGTCATGAAGAAGAAAGACCAAGTGTGGATGCATCAACCTTACTTAAAACGAGTAACAAAATACTCAAGGGAGTAAATATAAAGACAAAGTGTGGGACAGAAACTGAAGGAGGGGCCATCTGGAGACCATTCCACCTGGGTATCCATCCCATGTACAGTCACCAAAGTTAGACGCTGATGTGGATGTCAAAAAGTTCATGCTGACAAGAGCCTGATATAGCTGTCTTCTTAGAGGTCTGCCAGAGTCTGCCATATTCAGAGGCAGATGCTCACAGCTAACCACTGATCTGATCACAGATTTCCCGATGGAGAAGTTAGAAGACTGAAGGAGCTTAAAGGGTTTGTGGCCCCATGAGTAGAGCAACAATACCAACCAACCAGAGCTCCCCAGGGTCTAAACCACCAGCCTGGAAGCACATAGGGAGGGACCCACAACTCCATCCATATATGAAGGGGAGGATAGCCTTGTCAGGCATATGTAGGAGAGGAGATCCTTGGTCCCATGAAGG
Source organism: Arvicanthis niloticus (assembly GCF_011762505.2). Lineage (NCBI taxonomy): Eukaryota > Metazoa > Chordata > Mammalia > Rodentia > Muridae > Arvicanthis > Arvicanthis niloticus. The sequence goes on from NC_047674.1 coordinate 49,030,347, forward strand.
CTGAACACCAATTGGGGAAGTGAGAATTCCAGGGTGGGAAGGTAGAAGTGGGTGGGTAGTTGGAGGCACATCATCATAGAAGCAGGAGGAGGGGAGATTGTATAGGAGTTTCCTCTGTAGTGGGGGGAATGGGTTAAGGGGATAAAATCTGAAATGTAAATATAATATCCAATAAAAAAGTAAAGAAAACACATAGCAAAAGCACATTTCCTTATATTTATGCAGACTGTACTCTACAGTTTGCTGTGCACAACTCTTGGAGGTTTCCTGGTACAGCAGCCAGCAGTCTTCAGTAACTATTTTCATGTAAGAACAGATACATGACAGACTACTAAAATGAAAATAATTCCTTTAAAGGTTTTCAAATTTATTTAAGTAAAGCAATTAGTTCTTTATATAATCTTTCTTGGCATTATCATATCCAATACTTCAAATAGTTAGGAGAACAAAGTACTAACTTTCTGTATGGTTTTACATTAACTTTTTATTCTTTAGTCTTTGTTTTCTCATCCTACCAATTTCATAGCCTTGTGTACACTCTTTTTAATACAATTTATTTCTAAATCATATGTAAATTTCTACTTTTTATCTATTTCTTTTCTTCTTAAGAACACTTTTACTCTATCCAAGTTCACTGTAGCTAATTAATGCAACAGACATGGGACTGGAGGGTACAAGCATCTCTTCATGATTTCAAATTCAAGGTCAAATGTGGCAATGATCTATTTCTTAAACGGTCATGTATCTTTTTGCAATCTCTGTGTTTATGGTTTTGACATCTATTACCATTTCCCTAAAGGCCAAGAAGAAGGCCTATTCTTCATCCTCCATGGCCTCATGACCACTCCTAGTCATCATTCCTGAGAATCATATCAGTTTCATTTGTTATGGCATAATTAGCTATTAGTAATGGTGGTGGGAGTATATTCTCCAGATAGAAAGATTGAAAATAAAGTAATAAAGGCAGTAGATCAACTTCAGTGAAACAATACCCATGAGTATCATGAGGATGAGTTGTCTTGCAATAATCCAGATGAAGAAACTGTGTCACACCTCCCCATATGCAGCCATAATGGACATAGAAGTTTAGGTATGCTGTGCATTCATATTTATTGATTTGTAGAAAGTCCTTATTTTTTCTTATTTCTTCTGTAAAACTGTGGTCCTTAACTAGAGAGTTGTTCAGTTTCCATGAATATGTAGGCTTCCTGTTTTTTTTTTTTTTCTGTTGGTTTTGCAGTCCAGCTTTAATTCATGACAATCTGAGAAAATGGATTTTTTTCCCGTTTGTTCCTTTGTCAACCAAGAGATAAGAATAGGGGACTCATTCCAGTTTACATAATGTATATAGCAGTTTACCAGCTATTTGTACCCATTATAACTGCATGACTAAATATTTCTGTATTTTATTCAGTCTTGCTTTTGGTTGGTTTCACCATTTTGATGAGACATAATAATATACAAACAACATTTTATACAATGTTTCATGTTTGTGATCATTTAGTAGATTATGGTTTGTTTCTTTCTACTCTTTTTACACCAACATGTATTTGTTGAAAGAAAGAATTATCTTTCTTGACGCATTTTCATAATATGAAAGGTCTCTGACAAATATAACAAAATGAAACAGTAATTTAATTCAGCAGTTGAAACATATGGGAAAAATTGGATAGAAAATTACAAAATATTACAAAGACGTAAGAATATGTGTTTTGGTTTATTTCAAAATATCATATCTATTCTTGATTATTCCTTAATTTTCAGGAAATGTGTCAACACATTATATCAAAATCCCAAGCACTTACTTTTCATTGTCAGTATATTTGGATATATGATGTCATTTTTTGCATAGTATATCTGTTAAAAATAAGGATTCAGGCCAGTTATGCCTAACTTCATGCCTTAGTACTCAGGGGGCAAATGCATGTGAACCCTTGAGAGTTTCATGCCTCTTAGTCTACAGAGTCATTTCCAGGACATGTATGGCACACAGAGAAGTTCTTTCTTGAAAACACAAACACACAGAACAAAAATATAAGGGAGATTTTAAAAAGAAACAAAAAAACAAATAAAACAAACAGTACCAGGTCTCCAATGATGTGAGATTAAGTGGTATTTCATCAATTTTTCCATATATCATTTTATATCTTCCAGAATCAGTTCCAGTCTCCAGTGTGATTATTGGTACTCTGTTACATGCAGTACCCTCATGTTTCAGTATTAATTTTTCATGAAAATTGCACATTTTGGAAATAACATGGCTTTAGCTTTTAATAGGACCCATATTACCTTAGGTCCCTAGGATTACAAAAGTCAGTGGTAGGATTTGCTCTTAAGATGGGAACAGTAAGACAAAGGAGATAAGAATTGGGAAACAAACAAACAAAAAAACAAACAAAAGAAACAGAGGTATGTGGACTCTTACCAGGACTTGTGAAAGCAAACACAAAAGCTGATTAAAAGAGAATGGAGAAATACAAACATATTTATTCAAAAAGTACCAAGGTATCATATTTTATTTTAAATATTTATATTAGCTAGAATTATGCAAATTATAATATAAGCATATGTGCATACATCTATATTTACACCTATATCATTATCCATGCATATCTATATGTATACACACACACACACACACATAATATATATATATATATATATAATGTGTGTGTGTGTGTGTGTGTGTGTGTGTGCCAAGTAAATTTATACCACTTGGTATAACAATGTTCTCAAAGAATTATGGACTACAATATCTTAGAACTAGGCAAGAAAAATACTTTAATGGATAATTTATCAAGTTATACTTGGCAATACCCCAGAGAATATAGGCTATACCTGGGATTCAAGTTTATCTTTCTGAAATTAAATTTTAAATAGTATTTGTAAAGATACCTTACACAAAGACTTCAGATAGTATAATTTGAATCAAACATGAAAGCTTCCTTCCTGTACTGAAGCTAGAACCAGTAGCTTTCATCACCAGAAAACACTGTATAAACTACTAATGTAGATTAATCCATCAATAGTTTTAGTGACCTTCACAGCATGTATATGCCAAAAATATTTATCAGCAGAACTTGATTAGTCATATAATTCCCACTAAAGTGTTGATGTTGGCAAATAATTGTCTAGTTGGATATTAAGCCCTCACAACAGTGGGAAACCTGGCAGGTACAAAAAAAATAAAAATAAAATAAACAATTTTCCAGGGCTAATGTGTTTTTGAATTTAGAAAATAATCTGCTAACTCTACTTTGTTACACTTTTACCATTTCTTAATGAACTCTAATATTTTTCCTTAAATCCATAGTTCAGTGTTCACCATTCTTCAGAGTCACCTAAATTTGTAGCAAAAGGAGATCATCATAGGTCACCATGACTGGGATCCTTTCAGGGATCAAGATACTTTGAGAACTCTATCCCCAAAAGGTATATCTACACTACGATCTACCATGTACATTTTCAGGAACATCTTGAAAAAGGGGGCAGAATGTTTTTTAAGAGAAAGAAGAGCAGGATGGTTGTTATGTTCTAAATAACAGGATAGGATCTTCTAATTCCTTTCAGATACAACAAGGAAATAGTATATTTTGTGAAGAAAGAGGATCCTTCATTTATGTTTTTGTTTTACTCATATAATAATCTGAGATAATAGTATATATTATACTGTAACTTCTGCTGCTACTGTGTAGTTAATACAGAACAGCTTTTGAAGATCTTGGAAATTTGAGTAAAGAGTTAATTCATCAATAAGTAAAGATTTTCTACCCTTTTAAGATATAGTTAATTTAACTCACAGATTGTTCTCTCCTGTACAACACAAATTATTTCTTTTGGATTGTTAAAAGAAGCAGTAGAGCTGTACAAACAAGGAAGACAATGATGACTTGGATGTACATCAAGTTTCCTACCTGTGAATTAGGCATTTATTGGCAAGGTTGAAAAGCTGATGCCACCCAACACCATTATTTTGAGTCAAAGAAATTAATGCAAAGGAATATTTGAAATACACCTATAGAGTGATGTGAAACATGCCATTCTCCATGCAACTTAAAAAAGTGTAGTGTCTGTATTACAGGATGGTGGTTGAATTGAATTTTAATTTTGGAAAATGAATCAACTATCCTTTCAAATTGCACTTACAAAGTATTGGCTATTTTTTTTTTTCAAATAAAGCACAAAGTAATTATTTGAGAGTCACAGTTCTAGTGAATTTAATTTGGTTGAAAGACAACTAAATTACTTTCACCAATATTCCATGATTTTTGATTAGATCTAGCATTTATTTCCCTTACCTTTCCCACTTTAATAAAACTTTATCCACGTAGTTCAGGTCTTTGACTGCAACATTTGGCATGAAGAATATATTTAGTTGGCAGAATATTTTTATGAAGACTCATCCAGGAGGCTTGTTAAACATACCTATATATTTTTATTTGGGATTTCCTGGAAAGAACTTCTGGAATATAAGTGTGGAAGAAACTATTTCTTTTTCTCTGCACATTGTAGCAGAAAATGAGTAGACCATCTTCTTCTGGGTAACACATTAGTATTCATGGCTTTCCAACACAATTCCAAATTTGTTACATAAGCCCCACTGCCAAATAGTCTCAGTTGAATCATAGGTGATATCACAGTTAGGGTTTCTGTTACTGTGATGAAAGTGCATAACCCATAAAGAAGACAAGCTTATTTGGTTTAGACTTCCCTTCTTTGTATACCACCAAAGGAAGTCAGGACAAGATATCAAATAAGGGATGATCCTGGAGGCAGGAGCTATCTCAGAATCATGGAGGGCTGATGTTTACTGGTGTGCTTTTACTGGCATGTACAATCTGATTTTCTATAGACATACAAAAAACTGTCTAGGGTTTAAAAAATGAGGATGATCTAGGCTTTCTCCAATTAATCAGTAATTGAAATAATGATTTACAGATGGACATTTTGGAGATATTTTACCAAGTGTAGTTACTTCCTTTAAGATTACCAACTTTTGTTTGTCAGGTTGACATAAGGTTAGTCTTTACAAATTTCCCCTTGTCAACTTGATACACAACAAATTGCTATTAAGCCACAATATTCATTTCTGATTCACCCCCAAAATCTTACATTAAAATGGTATATAGCTTTAAAATTCCTTAACTAGGTTGTTTTTCTTTTCTTTCTTTCTTTTTTTTTTTTAGGTTTTTTTTTTTTTGTTTGTTTGTTTCAGCTCAAACATGTCAAAATTTTTCTTTCTATTGCTGGTAGAAGTGAAGACATGTATTGGAACTTTTGAAATCAATGTGGTAATTTCTCAGGAACTTAGGAATCTACCTTCTTCATTACATTGTTATACCACTTCTGGGCTTATACCTAAAGAACATTACACCACACCACAGAACACTGGCTTAACTATGTTCATAGCAGCTTTACACATAATAACAGAAATTTAAAACAACTTAGTTGCATGTCAAAGTTAGAATTGTTAAATAATATTCATTTAACCGATGGAGTATTACTTCATTAAAAAAACATAATTAAAGTTTCCAGCAAATGGATGAAATCAGAAAAGAACATCCTGTAAGGTAACCCAGGCCTATAAAGTAAAACATAATATGTACTTTATTTGATTTTATGTTTTACTCATCTGACAATTTGGGATAATAGCATACATCTTACTATAACCACTGATTCCAGTCGGTAGTTAAAAGAATGCCTTTTTAAGAACTTAAAAATTTGAGTGAGTAGTTAATTGATTTATAAGGGATGATTTGAAGCTCTCTTAGCACAGAGTTAAATCAACACACAATAGGTTCTCTTCTTTAATAAGAAAATTATTCCATTTGACTACATACAGAGAAGAGTGCAGCTGTTTAAATAAGGAAGAAGACAGTGTGTGTTCTTACCACACATTAGATTAGTTAGGAATTTGCTTACTTGTTTTAGTGATGATATAACCACCACAGTGCCATCAAAAGTGATTAGCTTTGACTCACATACATATACTGATTTATAATTAAACATAATTTATGAATTTTAAATAAAGTGTTCATTTTTAAAAACAAGAAAGATGATTTGATTTAAATTCAATTTTTATAAAATGAGAATAATGTACTGTTTCTTATTTACAGTAACAAATATTACTTTGTTTTCAAAGAAAGCACAAGGCAATCATTTGAGAGTCACAGTTCTCATGATTTTAATCTGTTTGGACATTTAAAATTTATTTTATCCATTATTACTCTATGATCTTTGAGACAGCCTTATCTTTCATTTCTTCTAGCTTTCATCCTGTAGTAAAAGTTGTAGGTATGTAGTGCTGTTCATCGATTAAATTCATTTAAGATGAGGAATATCTTCACCTAGAAGAATGATTTCAGTAAGACAGATGCAGGAAATTTGTTAAGCACACTTGTGTGTGTATCTATTTTGGATTTCCAGAGAAGTATTTAATTCTGGAGTATTAGTGAGGAAGATCAACAATATTTATGAGTATATTTCCCCCAGTAGAACATGTGGATTCAACTTTGTTTTCCTACATTTTCAGAATTTTTGATTATGAAAATTACCAGACATAAATTGATTTCATAGGACACAATTTAAAGAAATCTCATCATGAACCATAGATTAGATCTGAGTTTTGGGTTTTATTGCTGCGATGAAACAACATGACCCAAAAGAAAGCAAGTCAGGGAGAATGGGATTATTTGTCTTACACTTCCATTAACTGTATATCATTAAAGGAAGTCAGGGTAGCCTCTAAAACAAGGATCAATTCTGGACACAGGAGCATGAAGAGATGATGTTCAGTGGTGTGCTTCCCCTGGCTTATACAATCTAATTTTCTATATACCCTCAAGAAAATTCCTTGGAACTGAAAACCCACAGTAGATTTGCACTCTCCCAGTAATCACTAATCAACAAAGTGAGTTGCAGATGGATATTTTTGAGGAATTTTCTCAAGTGAGCTTCCTTCCATTCAGAAAACCACACTTTTATAACAGTATACCTAAAATTAGCCATTACAAAATACCTCTTTTCAAGTTGATTCACAAACTAATTGCTATTAAACCATATCATTCCTTTCTTATTCATCCTAATAAATCTCTCATTAAAAATGTAAATGACTTTAAAAGTCTAATAGGTTTATTTTTTACTAGTTTAATCATTAAAATTAGGGTATCTTACTGAGGAAATGAGCAACCAATGATTGCCCCAACTTGAAACACATCTCATGGACAAGCACCAACCCATTTCACCTAATTGGCCCAATCAGATATTTTTTAGAATCTAAGGGTAGGTTTCAGCCCAGGGGTGAAACCACCAACATGGGCTTGGCAATTTTTCCATTAATTACTAATTTAAAAGTTATTTACAAATAGATCATTGGTTTCAGTTCATTTCTCTCTCTCTCTCTCTCTCTCTCTCTCTCTCTCTCTCTCTCTCTTTCTGTGTGTGTGTGTCTCTGTCTCTCTCTCTGTCTCTGTCTGTCTGTCTGTCTGTCTGTCTCTCTCTCTCTCTTTCTCTCTCTCTCTCTGTGTGTGTGTGTGTGTGTGTGTGTGTGTGTGTGTGTGTGTGTTTGTGTATGTAAACTACCATCGGTGACTACTGGCAAACCCATGCCTTTATTTGACATTTAGTTACTAACCCAGTTTCATAACAAGACATTATAAATCACATATCAATCTGGGAACAGCATACTAGGGGTAAAACCACCAAAATGTTCTTGTCAATTTTTCCATTAATTACTAATTTAAAAATTATTTATAAATAGATGATTGGATTCAGTTCATGTGTGTGTGTGTGCATCATTGTGTATGTGTGTATGTAAATTACTATAGGTGAAGACTGGTAAACTCATACCTTTATTTGAAATTTAGTTACTAACCCAGCTTCATAACAAGACATAATAAATCAGACATCAATTTTTTTGTGTTTTCTAAATTAACAGAGTCTTAATATGTAGGATATACAATGGTTACAGAGGGGTTAAGAAAGTCAAGACTCTCAAAAAAGCTTATGCCCTTGCATCAGATATTTGACATAATAACAAAAAAGTGTCACTGTGATATTTAGAATAGGTATTATTTGATTTATCTGCTCAACTGAATAGCCAAGACACAAGGACAATGAATTCATTTGGCCTCAGGATTGCATCAGCTTCAAAAGAAGACACAGATCTTGGCAGGCAGAGTAATGGGACCTGGGAACCATGCATGTAGAAAAGTGTTTGGGAGAATAGTTAGCAAAACAAACCTTCAAATATCTCTGAATTCACTTGTGTTAGCCATCTACTCCTTTGCATGAAGTCTGCTTTCAAGCAAAGTTTATATACCTTCTGAAACTCTTGAGAAATTTCTTCATTTTAGAATGTTTATCAGTTGGAAATAGAACCCAGGTTAGGGATTGCTAAATGTGTTGACATTCCTTCAGCACTAGAATGACATGTAGCTCATACAGACACAAAGAAACACATTCACACCTAAGGAAATCCTTAAATACATGAAATGAAAACAGTAATGTATAAGAAAAGAGAAGTAAAGTTTTAAAATTTTTCCTAAACAGAGAAAGCATTATGAGATAAAATAAACCTTCAAAAGTGTTCATGATCCTGGACTTAAGTGCAGTTTGTATATCCTGAGTGACATTGGGAAAAATTCTTCATTTCTGAATCGTTATCAATTGGAGAGAGCTTCTTCATTAGAATTGCTGCATATGTTCAAATCCTCTCTGATGTGAACCCTGGGAAACTATCTGCCTTAGATTTTTGTAGAAAGAAAATTTTAATAAATCCAGGCATGAGGTTTCTTTCAGCCTTAAACCATTTATGTTCCCAGATGAATTACACACACACACACACACACACACCTTCAATATATAAATATGTCTTAATGAGCACAGTAGCTGGGCAACCAACTAACTTCAACATTGTTAAAATCTATTTTCTATGCATTCTGCATTTTTACTTTCATTATTTTATGTTCCATCTTGGTTGCTTTTAATCCAATTGAGCAGCTCTCTGGACCATGTTCCCTCGTCATTTTTCAAGGCAACTCTGTTTCTTCCACCAGCACAATTATTTTTCTTCCATGTTGCTCTTCTCTCTCCTCTTTTGCAAATCTCCTAATGCATTGTCTCTAATTTCCCCAGCTATTAGCTGCTGGCATCTTTATTTAACAATCAGAATTAACTGGGGCAGTTTCCCACAAGCTAAGTGCAGAACTTCTCATGGAAATAGTTTTGGGGGACCAAAATTAGCATTAGAATATAAGCAGTTACTGACCAGTGCAGACAATTGTATATGCACAATAATTGAAAGTTTATTTGTGCATTATTCCTGTGATGTTTAGAAGAAGGTTGTTTTTTGGGTTGTTCCTTTCTCATTAGCTCTGACACAGTTTCCTGAATACAGACAAGAGGGATTTGAAAAAGCCATCCCATTTAAGAAAACTCTTCCCTTGTCTCTCACTATGTGCTTGGGCCAACTCTGGCACTCATTATTTACATCTACTATAGGAAGACACTTCACTCATGATGGCTGCTCAAGACACTAATTTATGATTATGGGAGAAAATGTCATCATAAGCTATTTTCTTGCTATACTTCTAAGGCTGAAAATTAGTATTTGGTTTTTCTACAAGGCCCCAAAACATACCTAGTCCCACGTTCTTGGCTACCAAAATGGTAGGGTTACAATGGTTTCCAGGTCTTCTAGAGGGAATTAATTCCAATCAAATTTGTTGACTACTCCCATGTATTTGCACAACTATTGCATCAGAGTATCTTGCAATCAGATCACCATATTTGATCAAAGGGTTTGTATATACATTGGTATATATATACTTGTGTCTCTTTAAATTTTCTCCTTTATTCCTGTTTTTTTCTTCTTCCACTTTGATCCTCCTGATCCAGCCTTTTCTACCCTACAATATACCATTTTCTACCCATAAATGTCTATAATATTTCCTCTTCCTAGGGTGTACTTACCTCTGCTATATTCCCTTATTCTATTCCTAACATCTGTTTTTAGACATGGTATTTTAATAAAAATCTAGTATCTAAAAAACATATAAACATATACATACCACATTTAAACTTGGGGAGTCTGGGTTAGCGCAACTTAGTTTTTTTAAATATAATTTTATTTTTTTTTAATTATTTACTTTACATTCCACTCTCTGTTAATTTCGAGGTCACCACTCTCAGCAATTCTATCGACATCCTCATTTTCCTTCTCCCCTGAGAATCTGGGGTCCCATTAGGGGTCATTCCCACCTTGACACTTCAAGTGTCTCTGAAGCTAGATATTTCCATTCCAATTGAGGCCAAACAAGCATCCCAGCTAGAAAAACATAACCCAAAAGAAAGGCAACAGCTTTTGGGATAGACTTCTACCAGTTCTTCTGGAACTGAATGAAGATGAAGTTGCACATACTACATATTGACAGAAGGCCTCAATTCAGCCATTTATATTCTTTAGTTGGTAGTTTAGACTCAGACAGTTCCAAGGTTCCAGGTTAGTTCGCGCTGTTAATCTTTCTCTGGTGTTCCTATAGACTTTTGGGCACATTATTTTTCATCCTATTCTTACATAATCATCCCAATCTCCATCTATTATTTGGTTGTGTGTGTCTGTATCAATCTGACCACTTGTTGGGTGACTCTTTAAAGGACAAGTGCTCATGTCTGCAAGCATAATAGAGTATCATTAATAGTGTCAAGGACTGGTGCTTGCCTATGGAATGGGTCTCAAATTGTGTTAGTTATTGGTTGGCATTTCCCTCAGACTCTGCTACATTCCCATTGCCTAAGATTCTTGTAGGCAGAAGAAAATTTTGGTTGGAAGTTTTGTGGATGGGTTGGTATCTCTATTACTCTACTGGGTTTTCTGCCTGGCTATAGGACCTATTCAGCTTTCAGATTGTTATGTTGTGAGTTACAGGTAAGGTATCCTGCATTAATTCTTGTGTGCCTCCTTTATCCCAGGTCTCTGTCCCTCCTGAAAATGCCCCTCACATTTTTAATACTTTCAGTTGCAGATATCAATTCATTTTCATGGCCATCTACATATTTCTCTATTCCCTCTTCACACCAGATTCCGAACCCTCCCATTTCTCTTCCCATATCCCCTCCCTTCTAATTTCCTCTTCTCATCTTCTTATGAGTATGGTATTCATATTCTTGGTGAGATTCAAGCACTCTTGCATGTTCTTTCCTTCTTATTTAGCTTTTTGTGTCTGTCTGTGGAGTATAGCATGTAACCAGTATTTTATGGCTTATATCCACTTATATGTAAGTACATACCATGTGTGTCCTTTTGCAACTCATTTACCTCACTCAAGATATTTTTAAGTTCTATCCATTTGCATTCAAAATACATAATATCTTGCTTTATATTAGCTTATTAATACTTGTTGTGTAGATGTATCACATATCTCTATCCATTCTTCACTTAAGGGCAATCTAGGTTGCTTTCCGGTTTTTACTATTATGAATAAAGTTGCTTTGAACATAGTTGAGCAAGTGACTTTTAGGGATGTTGGAGCATCCTTTAGGAGTAGTATAGCTAGGTTTTGTGGTAGAGCTATTCTCATATTTCTGAGACAGCACCAAATTCATTGCCAAATTTGTTGTACAACTTTGCAGTCAAACGAGAAATGTAGAAGTGTTCCTTTTGTTCCACATACTCTCCTGCATGTTCTATGCCTTGAGTTTTTTATTTAAGCCATTAGAGATTGCTCTGTTGAAAGTTATGTGTATGACTCTGACAAATATTTTAATTGGGTTATTAGGGTTATTGGTGTTTAACATTTTCAGTTTTTTGAAAATTTTGCATATTAACCCTCAGTCAGATGTAAAGTTAGTGATAAATATTTCCTTATTGGTAGGCCGTGAATTTGTTCTATGGACAGTGTCCTTTAACTTACAGAAATGTAGCAGTTCTATGAGGTTCCATTTATCTATCCTTGATCTTAAAATCTGAATCACAGTGTAAAATTTCATTGAAGCCATTGGTAGAGGAAACAATTTCCTGAACCGAATACCAATAGATCAGGCTCTACAATCAACAAATAACCCAATTAAAAAGGAAATACAGCTTAAGGGAAATCTCAACAGAGGTATTTGGAATGCTTGAGATGCACTTAAATCAATATTTAAAATCCTTAGTTATCAGGTAAATGAAAATCAAAACATCTCTGAAGTTCCATGTGGTATCCTGAAGAATTTGTAGGTTGCTGTTTTGTCCTATTGACAATGTCATTTTCCTTAAGGAAGATTTTCAGTTTCTTGAGGTCTTATTATTTGTTGATCTTAGCATCTGAGCCATTTGTGTTCTGTTCTGGATATCTTCCCCTGTGTCAATGAGTTCAAGTATATTTCTCAATTTCTCTTCTTTTAAATTCAGTATATCTGGTTTTATGTTGAGGCCCATGATCCATGAAGATTTGAGTTTTGTGAACGGTAATGAATATAGAGTAACTTGCATTCTTCTACATGCAGACCACCAGCTAGACAAGCAATAATTTTTTGAAGATGCTTTCAATTTCCACTGTATAGTTTTGGCTTCTCTGTGTAGGCAATTTTTACTAAATTAATTCTAAAGACACTTGAGCTGGGGAGATCTTTAAATCTTCTCAGGTCTCCTTCAATTTCTTTCATCATGGACTAGAAATTCTTGTCTTTCAGATCTTTCATTTGCTTGGTTAAAATCACACTAAAATACTTTATATTATTTGTTGCTATTCTAAAAAGCATTGTTTTCCTAATTTCTTTCTCATCTCATTTATCATTTATATAAATAAGGCAACTAATTTGTTTGAGTTAAGTTGATATCCAGCTGAAGTTCTATTATTTGTAGGAGTTCTCTGGTAGAAGTTTTAGATTAATTAATGAGTACTATCATATCATTTAGAAATAACAATTCATTGTTACATTTACGCGATGGAGTACTAATCAGCTATTAAAAACAATGAGTTCATGAAATTCTTAGGCAAATGGATGGAGCTTGAAAATATCATCCTGATTGTGGTAACCCAATCACAAAAGAACATACAAGGTATGCACTCACTGATAAGTGGATATTAGCCCAACAGTTCACAATACCTAAGAAACATTGCATAGAGCACATGAAACTCAAGAGGAGGAAGGAAGACCAAAGTGTGGGTGCTTTGATCCTTTTTTACAAGGAGTATCAAAATACTCAATTAGAGCTTCCAGGGTCTAAGCCTCCAGCCTGATAACACAAAGGGAGGGACTCATGGCTCCACCTGTATAGGTAATTGAGTGTGGCCTTGTTAGGCATCAGTGGAAGTGAAGGGCCATGGTCCCCAAAAGTTTGGATTCCCTAGTGTTGGTGAATGCTAGAGTGTGAGATGGGATTGTGAGGATGGTTGGAGCATACCCTCATAAAAATAGGAAGAGGGGATATGGGATAAGGGGTTTGAGGGGAGAATGGAAGAGGAGATAACATTGAAAGGTAAATACATAAAATATCCAATTGAAAAAAAAACAGATAATGGGTCTGGAAAAAAAAAAATAGTTTTCTTATTTCAAATTATTTTCAAAAGTTTCCAGGAGATGCTTATTGGCTAAGATATTATTTTAAGGTCTTCACAAAACAATTTAAGTCTCTCTTTAATATTCTCAAGAAAGATGTAAATCCTAATTTCCCTCAACAATTAATTGACAAAAGAGTAGTAATTTTACAAAAAGTAGAAGATGCTATCATTAATCAATATATTATATAGATTGATTAATTGTTGGCTGTATTATAATAGTTCGTTGTTAAAAAGCTTATTTTTAAAGATTTATGTTTCTTTAAATAGTGTCTTCATAACTCTCTGAGGATGGAAGGAGCAGCTGTTGGTGCTTCTGCTGTGATTTTACAAGAACTCTGAGAAACTGGTTTTAAAAACAAAAGAGGGGAAACTCTACCCCTAGAATGAATTTCCCAAAAATACTCTCCATCATGCTTTGTTTACTTTTAACTTTCTAAAACTGAAAGCTCATGGCAAATCTGCCACTGACTACCTCTGGCATCGCTGAGACCAATAAAAACTATGTGACAGCTATGTGGAAGGACCCTCTTACACTTAAGTAGAATGATCAGGACCCATTTCTCATATGGGGCCATAAATTGATATGCCTCTTTGATACCACAGAAGGTACAGATAAATGGTCACCAAAAATATTAATGAAATAAAGAGATAACCCCACAAAACCAGGCCAAATTATAAATAAGATGAATCAGCAATAGGCCTGACATACATGCCTGCTAACACAAAGTCTTTTGTCTCTGTGGAAAAACACTGAAACAGATGGCTATAAGCTATTATAAACAGGCAGCTTTTATGGAAATTAACCAGGCTGAGTAGTCATAGACCTTGTAAATAGGCAGCCTTGGTGGATAGTACCAACTTAGATAAGGACAAGTGAATGATAGGCAGAGTCATAGTGACATGTGCCCTGAACCTTCACCCAGCTGATTGCCTGTTCTGATAGATATCTGTACTCCCTCTCAACACCTATGTTCCTGTGTCATCCTCTTCCCCACATCCTGCATTTTTGTGTTTATAACCCCTGTGTTAAAAAGTAAAAAAATATGATTTGATAATAAAAAAAAAAACTATTAAAAAAGAAAAGGGAAAAATGGAAAAAAATAACAATACCTTCACATTTTTCTTTCCAAGTTGTATCATTTTTATCTACTTTTTTTTGTCTAATTGATGTAGCTAGAGCTTCAAGTACTAAACTGAATAAATATGGAGAAAGTGGACAGTCTTGCATTGTCCCTGTTATAGTGGGATTGCTTAAGTTTCTTTCCATTGAATTTGACGTTGGCAGATGATTTGTAATATATTGCCTCCTTAGGTTTAGGTATTTGCAATGTATTTCTGATTGCTCCAAAAACTTTTATCACAAAAGAGTGCTGGTTTTGTCAAATATTTCTTCAACCTCTATAAATGATCATGTCACTTTTTTCTTTGAGTTTGTTCATATAGTGGATTATATTTATATAGTGGACTATATGATGAATTTCCATGCATTGGACCATTCCTGTCTCCTCTGGATGATGTCTGTTTGCTGGTCATGAACGATGCTTTTCATGTGTTCTTTGATTAGGCTTCTGAGAATTTTATTGAGTATTTTTTATAGATATTCAGAAGCAAAATCGGTCTGAATTATTTTTCTTTTTTGGGTGTGATGACTTGTATGGGCTTGACCTAAGGAGTGGCAATTTCAAGAAGTATGACTTGTTGGAGGATGTGTGTTATTGTGGGAACATGCATTAATACACTTTTCCTCACTAGTCTTCTCCTAGATGCCT
Source organism: Arvicanthis niloticus (assembly GCF_011762505.2). Lineage (NCBI taxonomy): Eukaryota > Metazoa > Chordata > Mammalia > Rodentia > Muridae > Arvicanthis > Arvicanthis niloticus. Next base: position 49,045,660 of record NC_047674.1, read on the forward strand.
TCAGATGAAGATATAGAATGATCAGATCCTTCTTTACCATACATGCCTGGATGTTTTCATGTTCCCACCTTGATGATAATGGACTGAACCTTTGTGTAAATCATCACCAATTAAATGTTGCCCCTATAAAAAATACTTTGAAAATAAACTTTGTTTACAGAAAAAAAAAAAAAAACCTCTAACTATGACATTGACTCTTTGGGTGGTTTAAGTATCAGAGTAACTATGGCTTCATAAAAAGGATTGGATAGATAATTCCTTCTGTTTTAATTCTGTGGAGTAGTTTTAGAAGTATTGAAATCAGCTCTGCTTTGAAGTTCTGGTAGAATTACCCACTAAAACCATCTAGCCCTGGAAATTTTAAAGGACCGCTTCTATTACCTTAGGAATTAAGGGACACTTTAACTAGTTTACCTCATCTTGATTTAAATTTGGTACATGGTATATCTGTTTAGAAAATGAGCCGTTTTGTTTGGATTTTACAGTTTTGTCAAGCATACAATTTTGTAGTAAGATCTGATCCTGTTTTCACATTTATCCTTTCTACTAGTGTATGTCTCTCATTAAAGAGTTGTGTCCATTGGTGCTGAGTGATATTAATGACCAATGATTGTTCATTCCTGTTATTTTGATATTAGTGGTATAGTGTGTTTGAAGGGGGTGAGTGTGTGTTTTTGTGTGTGCTTCCTACATTTTGAGTTCAATTTTGTAAAATAATCTCCTTGGGTGACATGGGAGTAAAGTTCTTGGCTTAAAGTTTTTTTTCCTACTATTTTTGTACATCTGGATTTATGGACAAACATTGTTAAATACCCTTTTGTCATGTAATATTTTATTTTCTACATCTATGTTGAATAAAATCTTTGCTGGGTATAATAGTCTTAGGTGGCAACTGTGGTCTTTTAGAAACAACAAGATATCTGTATAGACTTTCCCCCTTTTAGAGTCTCTGATGAGAAATAAGTATAATTCTAATAGCTATGCCTTTAAATGTTACTTGGTCTTTAACCTTTGAATGTTTTAATATTATTTATTTGTACAGTACATTAATATTTGCATGATTGTTTGATGGGAGCACCTTTTTATTCCTTCAGTCTATTTGGTTTCTGTACACCTTTTGTACATCTAGGCTTCTTTATATTCAGGTTAATCATATTTTCTTCAAAGCCTGTTGAAAATATTTTTTGAAAGTAGGGTTAGGTTTTTCTTCTTTTTCAATTATTCTTATGGTTGATCTTTTCACAATATTCCATATTTCCTGAATGTTTTGTGTTGAAAAGTTTTTAGATTTACAATATTCTTTGACTAATATATTGATATCTTCTACTGTTTTATCAATGGTTCATATTCTTTCTTCTAGCTTCTGTATTCTGTTGGTGATAATTTCTATCCTTTTACATAGTTTATATAACTCATGGATTTTCTCTGATTGTTATTATTATTTGTTGTTGTTCTGGTGTTGGTGGTGTTGGTAGTGGTAGTTGTGGTGGTGGATTGCATATGCTTGAACTATGAGAAGCGTCCATATCAGTATGTGGGCCTTTTAGCGGGAGATTGTCAATGTAGGGGTAGGCTTTGAGGTTCTATATTAAAGCTCTACCAAGTGCAATGGAAACCCACTTGTTACCTGCCTTTGGGATACAGTCTTCACCTAGATCATAATATAGAAGACATATCTGCTACAGCACCATATCAGTCTGCAAACTAACATGCTTTCTGTCTTTTCTGAGATTGTAAGGCAGTTCCAATGGAGATCTTTATACATATGACCATCTTTGAACTACTGCTAAACCCTCACCCCCCCTCAAATATAAGAAATGCAAGAATCTGGATAGTATTTATTGGGAAAAATAAGAGTTCATGAGGATAAATCAAAATAAGAGAATCTAATATACAGTGTGACAAAATTATATGCTTATATGGAATCATCAAAAATTGCATAAAAGAAAAAATATTACTTTATAAACATAGAAGTTCATTGTCAGAATGAACCATAACTCATTTTCAGTCCAAATTTATCACACCACAGTAAGGAAGTGTAAGGGGCCAATGATGTTATTACTTGTTACTCCAAGAATGACATGTGGATATAAGTCAGAGGTATAGAGACTTGAGAGTATAATAATGGGCATAGTACTTAGGACAATATGAGTCTACTCGCTTATTTGAAAAACAACAAACTAACGAACTAATGAAAAACCTCAGTACTCATTAATTTAAAAACAGGTTTTGAAAGTGAGAGTAAAACATTACTTAGGGTTACTTATTCTAGCTTTTGTATTGGACATGCTAGTAAGTATTTCTGTGTACATTCCTTCTATTAAAACATAGACTCAGGTTTTTTTTTTTATACAAAACAGATATTCAAAAGAAAACCACTGAATATACCTCTAATCAGTGTTTGGCCTTATTTGAGCCATATAAAATCTAGTCAACAACTTCTAAACTATTTCTTATATTTTCATACTCATATGCTTCCTAGATAACATTTGTATTTGTCTAGTGATTATCAGATGTAGAGGGCTTTTTTCTGAGTCACTGTCAGCATGTGAGGCAAAGATAATTTTTCATAACAAGGTTTACAGCAAGAAACATGAAGTTTATCTAATTGTATTTATACAGTGTACAAGAAGATGTGAAGAGGGTCTGATATAATGATTAATACTAGACTTTCCTTGGTGCACTGATCTACTTTCACCCAGTTAGAGAGGGTTTAACTCAGTGTAAGAGGAGGCTTCTTATTCAGTATTATAATATAGGAAGATTTCACATATTTGGAGCAATATCCCAAAGGCTTATCAATACACACCTTTTAGATATTAACACACAAAATATAACTTAATTTATTTGTGAAGACTCAAGAGATCTTTTGCAGTGACTGTTTTTTTTTTTATTTTGTTTAAGTTAGTTATAATATTGTAACTGAAAACCAAATAGAACTGGTTTAAACGTATACACTATCTTGTAGATCTGTGTACATGGGAATTGAGTTCAGGGGTAGAAAATGGCTGTGATTTATCAGAACAGCTTCTAAGGTTGATTATCTACAGCAAATTGGTGGACTGTGTATAAGAGGAATATTTAAGCATATGTGAAAGACATGGTACCATTATACATTTTTTTTTATATTTCAAGTTGTTTTACTTACTTGACCATGAACAAAGATTGATTTCATTAGAATTTTGTACATATGGAATGGCAATTGTCTAATATTTATTAAAACTATTACCTATATATGTCTAAAATCTGTTTATATTCCCAAGAACAAAAACCATTCGAGTGTACTTGAGCAAAAAGACCAATACATTTAAAAATTACATGTAGAAAAGTGCTTACTAGATGTTTGTAATAGTCATAGCATTTTATCTAAGAACAACATTACCATCACCTTTTTATTTCTATTGAACTAGCAACCATGTGTAAAGTAAATTCATTTTAAAACATAAATATACATTTTCCTAGGAAGAAAATTATAATAGTAATTTTCTACCTCTTAAACCATTTTTTCTGTAAACATTATTTTTAAGTTATTAGTATTTTTAATGATGATCAGTAAAATATTTGTAAGCATGTAAATGTTTTAAAATTTACTGAGAATAACCTACAATATATCATATTAACAGAGTTCATATGGAATAAACATATCAGCAATCTTACTTTCAAGAAACCATATGTATACAACAGAGAAGTTTATGGTTTTTTCATCTCTTGATATTGAAGTAAATTTTACCTGATATAGAGGTAAAAGTACAATTTTGGCTTTTGGTCCTCACAATCAGTTTTATTTAAAGTCAAATTATTTGTCCTCAGGTGGATTCTTCTGCCCATTTATCTCATTTCATAGTAGGAACAAAGAAATAGAAGGCAAGCTGCATATCTCAACTCAACTCTGCATACTTTTTAACTAAAATGTATATCAATTATTTTAATGTACAATTTGAGGTCTGGCAGTCATCTTGTAGTACCTCTTCATTTTCAACTGTACAGATGCCATATGTCATGGTGGCTAATAAATCTGCCAGTGGTAGAGTACAAATTTATACCCTTGTCACCATAACACTAGTTATTGCTCCATTAGTACTTCAAAATTCTGTCCACCACCAGATCCTTTGGATTTTACTACTGTCAAGAAGTGTGAAAATTCACATAGTTAAGTATATCTGAGATGATTATCCATTTTAAACTCACCATTCCTTCAGCAAACTTTGATGTTAGCAACAAAATTATGAGAAACAACATGACTAGGAAAGAGCCATGGCTGAAACTAAATGAAAGTTTTTTGGGGAGATCTGATAGAGAGCATGGGTTAGGTAGTGAGGCTTTCTTCTACCCAGTCTCCCCATGGCCTGGGCCTGTGCAGGGTGAGCAAGAGGGATGTGGCAGGGGGGAGCAGAGCAGCCTCAGTCCCCTTCCTGAGGAAGATAGGTGCCCTTATAACAGCAACCTCCTAGGCCACGCAGCTATTCTGCAGCAAGTATTTCCCTGCCAAAGTTTCACCTAGATAGTGGAGACCTCTGAATGCAACCTTCAAGACTTCACTGTGAGCATAGTATGGTGGAAAGAACAGCAGCTACCTGAAAGCCAATGCTGGACATTAGGGGCATCTGTTGCCTGAGGCAGAGAGTCTGCTCAAGAACACTCAGCCATCACCTGGAAGGTAAGTCCCATGGACTAGCACTCAGACCTGGATGAACAGAGGCCTCTCAGGGCCTGGACAAAGAAGGCTGGGGGTGGGGGCAGAAAAAAGGTGAGAGGAACAATCCATTGCTGGGCCTAGCATCTTCTTTCTACCCAAGAGAAGCCAAGAGGTGACAACCATATGTGGCCAATGAGAAACTATGGAGAATACTTACCTGTGACTTCTGTAGAAGGCCTGTGAATATAGTATGAAAAAGCTACTCTCAACCTTCCCCCGAATCTTTTTAGACTTTCAGCTAAATCTGGACATCTAGCTGTAGAGATTATGTGACTAAAGTAGAGGTAGGAGATCCCGGGTATACCGAGTCACCATAAAAAGATCATAAATATGTCTTCTACAAGTGACTTTTTAAGGGAATCATTTAAGCCGACTCTAGAAAGACCCAGGAACAATACTTGTCCCTGTAGGTTAGAGGAACTAGCAGGAGAAGGAATAGGGCTGGAGACAGATTGGTCATGTGAAATAGAGGAAGAAAAAGAAGGAGGAGGGGAGGGATAGTTGGAAGGAGATGAGGAGAGGGGAAGAGGAGCAGGGGGAGGAGGGAAGAGAATTTTTGGAGGGGAATAATCAAACCTCTCCTGAGTTGATCACTTTGTGTTTGTGCCCTGGTTCCCAGGAGAAGAAAACCAGAGCTCATTGTGGTCCATGGGTAGAAAGGAACTACTCTCTCATTTTGTTCGGCTTTTCTTTGTACATAGTGTATGTAAAAGGCAAAGGGATCCTAACTTACAACATCTGGTCACTCTAAATGTTAAAGAGATTGCCAGTGTATGACAAAGTAGAATGAATACAACAATACATTTTTTTATATTTTATATTAAAGAATTTTTAATTACTTTTGTTACATGTGTGCTGTTTATTGAACTGTTGTGTACCTAGTAGAAAACAGTCCTTATTTGAAACATCTGATCTATCTAGATATTTATAAGTGTCCAACATATGTTAAACATATGTAGAAGCAGTGAAATAATCACTCTGTAAATATCTTTTGGCAAAAACTCATGAATCATTGTCTTTTGGGAGTGAAGTGATGAGCCTGTCTCTGTAATTGCTCAATGGTTTAGAGGAGGTGCTGGGAGGCAGTGACAAACAAAGAGAATACCTCAGAATAAAAAGCTGGAACACAATTTTCCGAGGAAATGATCCTAAGAAGCAAGCTGGAATAGCCATTCTAATATCGAATAAAATCAAATTTCAGTAAAACATTATCAAAAAAAGATAAGAAAGGACACTTCATAACTGTCCAAGGAAAAAAATGTACCAAGATGAACTCACAATTTTGAATATCTATGCTCCAAATGCAAGGGCACCCACATTCATAAAAGAAACTTCACTAAAGCTCAAAGCACATATTGCACCTCACACAATAATGTTGGGAGACTTCAACAACCCTGTCTTAGCAATGAGCAGATCATGGAAACAGAAACTAAACAGAGACACAGTGAAACTAAGAGAAGTTATGAACCAAATAAATTTAACAGATATCTATAGAACATTTCATTATAAAACAAAATAATATACTTTCTTCTCAGCACTTCATGGTACCTTCTCCAAAACTGATCATATAATTGGCCACAAAACAGGCCTCAATAAATATTGGAAGACTGAAATAATCTCATGCATCCTATCAGATCATCGTGGATTAAGGCTGGTCTTCAATAACAACAAAAACAACAAAAAAGCCATATACTTGTGGCAACTGAACAACTTTATACTCAATGATAAAATTGTCAAGGAAAAAATAAAGACAAAGACATTTTAGAATGTAATGAGAATGAAGGCACATCATACCAAAACTTCTGGGACAATACGAATGCAGTGCTAAGAGGAAAACTCTTAGTTAGCTCTAAATAAAAAAAAAAAAAAAAAAAAAAAAAAAAAAAAAAAAAAAAAAAAAAGCCTGAAGACAGCATACACTAGCATCTTGAAAACATACATGAAAGCTCTAGAATGAAAAGAATCAAATACACTGAAGTGGAGTAGACAGCAAGAAATAATCAAACTCAGGGCTGAAATAAATCAAGTAGAAACAAAAAGACCTAAACAAAGAATTAACAAAAAAAGTAGCTGATTCCTTGATACAATCAACAAGATAGATAAACTATTAGTCAGACTAAGCAGAGGGCACAGAAACAGTATCCAATTTAATAAAATCAGAACTTAACAGGGAGACATAACAAAGAAAATGCAGAAATTAAAAAAAAAAAAAAGGTATTAGATCCTACTACAAAAGCCTATACAGAACAAAACTGAAAACTCTGGATGAAATGAACCATTTTCTAAACAGATACAACATATCAAAGTTAAATCCAGTTTGATAAACCACGTAAATAATCCCATAACCCCTAAAGAAGTAGCAGGAGTCATCAAAAGTCTCCCCACCATAGGAAGCCCAGGACCAGTTGGATTTAGTTAAGAATTCAATCAGTCTTTCCAAGAAGACTTAATACTAATTTTCTTCAAATTATTCCACAAAGTAGAAACAGGAGGAACACTACCCCATTCATTCTATGAAGCTACAATTACACTCATACCTATACCACACAAAGATCCAACAAAGAAAGAGAACTTCAAACCAATCTCCCTTATGAATATCGATGTAAAAACACTCAATAAAATTCTTTCAAACTGAATGCAAGAACACATCAAAATAATCATCCATCAAGTAGGCTTTATTCCAGGAATGCAGGGATTGTTCAATAAATGGAAATTCATCAACATAATTCACTATAAAAATAAACTCAAAGGGAAAAAAACATGTGATCATCTCACTAGATGCTGAGAAAGCATTTGACAAAATTCAACACCCATTCGTGGTAAAAGTCTTGGAAAGGACAGGAATTCAAGGCCCATACCTAAACATAGTAAAAGCAATATACAGCAAACCAGAGGCCAACATCAATCTAAATGGAGAGAAACTTGAAGCAATCCCACTAAAATCAGGGAATAGACAAGACTGCCCACTCTCTCCTTACTTATTTAGTGTAGTACTTGAAGTCTTCACCAGGGCAATTAGAAAACAAAAGTTGGTCAAAAGGATACAAATTGGAAAAGAAGTCAAAAGTAGGGCAGTGGGCTGTTAGAAGCAGCTGGGTGCTTGGTTGAGAAGGAGCTTGAAACCCTGGACCATTATTGAATGGCAGGAGTTTTCTCTGCTCCCAAGCCCTGGTTCTTTTCACTTAGCTTCAATCCTCCAACAATCCCTCCCACAGAGAGGCTTATGACCATCAGTCACAAGGAACAGTCTCTCAGGCTCTCCCACATGCAGATGAGGTATCTCCAAGCTGTCAGGTCAAGCCAATAGACATTATCTGCTGCCAGACCCTAACCTACCCCAAAACTAACTGTATATAAGGGCTCTATTTAGGGGAACTAAAACGCATACTCAAGAATCATCATGGTGTCTGAGAGTTTCTGTCACAAGAGCTGTAACACTTGGGGAGAGCTCTGCTCTCCAGGAACATGCCTGGGACAACAAGCTGCCTCCTTGCCATCTTATCAGAGACCTACAGACAGTGGAGACACATGCCAGAGGCAGCGTGGAGAGAGTAGTGAGCCCTCCCTGTTCTCACCCTGCCCCCGGCTGGAAGATCATTGTGGGAAACCCTCCAGAACAAGGGACTCACATATCACTATTTGCAAATGATAGAATAGTATATTTAAGTGTCCCAAAAATTTCTACCAGAAAACTCCTAAACCTAATAAACAACTTCAGGAAAGTGGTTGCACATAAAATTAAGTAAAAAAAATCAGCAGGTTTCTCTACTCAAAAGATAAACAAGCTGAGAAAAAAAAATTAAGGAATCAACAGCCTTCACAAAAATCATAAACGATATAACATACCTTGGTGTGAATCTAACCAAGCAAGTGAAAGATCTGTATAACAAGAACTTGAAGTCTCTAAAGAAAGAGATCGAAGATGATCTCAGGAGTTGTAAAGATCTCCTATGCTCATAGATTGGCATTATTAATATAGTAAAAATGGTCATCTTGCCAAAAGCAATCTACAGATTCAATGCAATCACCATCAAAATTCCATCTCAATTCTTCATAGAGTTAGAAAGAGCAATTTGCTAGTTCACTTGGAATAACAAAAAATCCAGGATAGCTAAAAATATTCCCAACAATAAAAGATATTCAGGGGAAATCACCATCCCTGACCTGAAGTGGTACTACAGAGCAATAGTGATAAAAAAAACAAAAAACAAAAAACAAAAAATAAACAAAAAACCCTTCATGGTATTGATACATAGAAAGGCAAGGGGATCAATGGAATAGAATTGAAGACCCAGAAATCAACCTACACACCTCTGGTCACTTGATCTTTGAAAAAAGTGCTAAAACCATCATGTAGAAAAAAGACAGCATTTTCAAGAAATGGTTCTGGTTCAAATGGAGGTCAACATGTAGAAGAATGCAAATAAATCCATACTTACTTCCTTGTACAAAGCTCAAATCCAAGTGGATTGAGGACCTGTACACAAAACTAGATACACTGAAACTAATAGAAGAGAAAGTGGGAATGAGCCTCAATCACATGGGCACAGGGAAAAAGTTCCTGAACAGGACACCAATGGCTTATGCTCTAAGATCAAGAATTAAAAATGGGACCTCGTAAAATTGCAAATCTTCTATAAGGCAAAGGACATTGTCATTAGGACAAAAGAGAAACCAACAGATTGGGATAAGATCTATATGAATCCTGTATCTAATAGATAGCTAATGTCTAATATATTCAAAGACCTGAAGAAACTAGAATCCAGAGGATCAAATAACCTTATTAAAAATGGGGTACATAGCTCAATATAGAATTCTCAACTGAGGAAACTTAAATGGTCGAATAGCACCTAAAGAAATGTTCAATATCCTTAGTCATCAGAGACATGCAAATCAAAACAACGCTGAGACTCCACCTCACACCAGTCAGAATGGCTAAGATCAAAAACTCAGGTGAAAGAACATGCTAGCAAGGATGTGGAAAAAGAGAAAATTTCCTCTAATTTTGGTGGGTTTGCAAGCTGGCACAACTACTCTGAAAATCAGTCAGTCTAGAAGAATCTCAGAGAATTGGACACTCTATTACCTGAAGACCCAGCCTTTCCACTCCTTTGCATACACCCAAAAGATGCTCTAACATATAACAAGGACATGTGCTTAACTATGTTCATAACAGCCTTATTTATTATAGCCAGAGGCTGATAATAACCCAGATGACTTTCAGTGGCTGAATGGATACATAAAATGTGCTTTATTTATGCAGAATATTACACACCTGTTAAAAACAATGAATTCATGAAATTCTTAGGCAAATGGATAGAACTAGAAAATATCATCCTGAGTGTGAAAACCCAATCACAAAAGAACACACATGTTATGCACTCACTTCTAAGTCGATATTAGCCCAAAAGCTCACAATATCTAAGATACAACTCACAGACTACATGAAGCTCAAGAAAATTGAAGACCTAAGTGTGGGTGCTTTGGTCCTTATTAGAAGGAGTAACAAAATACACATGGGAGCAAATATGGAGACAAAGTGTGGGACAGAAATTGAAGAATGGGCCATCCAGAGACTGTCCAACCTGGGGATCCACCCCATGTGAAGTCATCACATGCAGGTATAGTTGTGGATGTCAGGAAGTACATGCTGATCTGAGCCTGATAAAGCTGTCTTCTGAGAGAATCTGCCAGAGGCAGATGCTTGCAGCTAACCATTGAACGGATCATGGGATCCCCAGTGGGGTAAGTAGAGAGAAGACTGAAGGGCTGAAAGGGCTTGCAGCCACATTGCAAGAGCAACAATAACAACCAACTAGAATTCTCAGGGTCTAAACTGCCAGCCTGGAAACATGCTTGGAGGGACCCATGGCTCCAGCTGTATTTGTAGTGGAGGATGGCCTTGTCAGACATTGGTAGGAGAGGAGGTTCTTGATCCCGTGAAGGCTGGATGCCCTAGTGTGGGGCAAATCGAGGGTGGGGAGAGGGGAGTGGGTGGATGGGTGGGGGCACATCCTCTTATAAGTAGCAGGAGGGGAGACAGAATAAGGCATTTTGGGGGTGCAGAAATGAAGAAAGGGAATAACATCTGAAATGTATATAAATAAAATATCCAATAAAAAAGAAATAATAATCGTGTGTGTGATCATGGAACTTTGTTTGTTGCCTTGCTTGTTCTTTGATTACTTGTGCTTACTGTCTTATTTGTTCCTTGACTATTTGCATCTATTGCATGGCTAGGTCCTCAGCCTATAACTGACCTTAATACTTGCATGTAATTAAAATGATTTAAAAGCAAAAAGGAAACAGGAGGGAAGGGATAGGGGTTTTCTAGTGGGGGGGGCGGAGCTGACATCTGAAATGTCATTGAAATTGAGTCTTTTAGCTATCAGTATGGTGTGTTACTTTATATTTCTTTCCAATTTACAGAATCTATTTGTGAAGATGCTGTGCAGTACCATAACTTCCCTGTACATTTTAAAGACAGGTTCTTGTGCATAACTAGACACTGTTATCTTAGTATCTTATGCTGTAACTCACTTTTATGCTCCATGGTCTTAGCTCGATGCTTGTTTCATAGCCACTCAGTTCAGACAGCTCCTGTTACATTTCCCATGTTTCTGGGGTTCCCAGTATCCTTTCATTGGGAAGAGTACGGTCTTTAGTGTTTTAAAGCTATAGTTTTGCTGCACTGGTCACAGTTTCCAGCACAGTGGTTGGATTGAAGAGTTTCACTTGGGTTCTGCTTCTTTAACATCAGGATATTTAAAATAGTAACGTTAGATATCTGCCCTGAACATTTTCCTTACATGTGGTTGTTAGTCAACAACCTACTATTTTATGCAGGTCAAATATTTTCCTTTGCTCTTTTTTTAAAAAAGAGATGTGGATTGGTGAGTCATGCCCATTTTTACTCTCTATGTCTAGCATTTTTGTTCACATATTATTACCATTATAGCTATATTAATAAATACTTATGTATTGTATAGAGTCTTCGATATTTACTATAATATTTCATGCCTTTCTGTTGGTCTTATGTTTTTAATGGCATGGAATATTATATTAAAAATATTTTTAACTTTAACTCCTGGATCTGAGGCCTGGTGCAGACCCCCACCCAGTCTGCTCCTGTGTGGACCCCGGATTCCTCCCTAGACATCCTAGACTGTCCACTGAACCCAAAGCGGTAGGTAAGAAGACCCACACACTGCCCTATGCCCATAGCTGGGTGCTGAGAGAACACAGATTCCAGCAGACACCCAAACCCTGCCCCTGTGGAATAGCACTCCCCTTCTGCCCCTCTCATAGATCTGAGGCCTGGCTCAAACCCCCAACTGGTCTGTTCCTGTGTGGACACTGGATTCCTCCTGAGACATACTAGAGTGTCAACTGAACCCAGAGCTGCAGAGGTACCACTGAACCCAGAGTGGCAGAGGAACAACTGAACTCAGAGCGACAGACAACATATCCTGAGATATCCTAGAGGAGACACTGCACTCAGAGTAGTGGGCATCTTACCCTGAGACATTCTAGAGGAAACATTGCATCCAGAACAGCGAACACCTAGTTGGTCTGCTACCTTGGAGACACCATATCCTGAGTCATCCTAGAGGTACCACTGTACTCACAGCACTTGGAGAAGATCACAGAGACATATGGACCCCAAGGAGAACAGACACAAGCAAGATAACTGAAAAGGCAGATTTCAGTCAGAGACAGCAAGTACAGGTAGTACTAGAATTAAAGAGATGGCAAAAGGCAAGCGCAAGAAAGTAAACAACAGAATCGAAAGTTACATGGCATCATCAGAGCCCAGTTCCCCCATCATAGCAAGCCCTGAACACTCTATCACACCAGAAAAGCAGGATTTAGAATTAAAATCACTTCTCATGACAATGATAGAGGACTTTAAGAAGTAAATAACACTCTCAAAGAATATAAGGACAACACAGGTAGACAGATAGAAGACCTTAAACAGGAAACACAAAAATTCTTTAATGAATTGCAAGAAAACACAACCAAACAGGTGAAGGAATTAAATAAAACCATCCAAGATCTAAAATTAGAAGTAGAAACAATAAAGAAATCACAAAGGGAGACTACCCTGGAGATAGAAAACCTAGGAAAAAGATCAGAAGTCATAGACACAAGTATCACCAACAAATTATAAGAGATGGAAGAGAGAATCTCATGTGCAGAAGATACCATGGAAAACATTGACACAACTGTCAAAGAAAATACAAAATACAAAAAGCTACTAACCCAAAACATACAGGAAATCCAAGATACAATGAGAAGGCCAAACCTAAGGATAATAGGTATAGATGAAGGGGAAGACTCCCAAATTAAAGGACCCGTAAATATCTTCAACAAAATTATAGAGGAAAACTTCCCTAGCCTAAAGAAAGAGATGTCCATAAATATACAAGAAGCCTACAGAACTCCAAATAGTTTAGACCAGAAAAGAAATACGTACTGCCACATAATAATCAAAACATCAAATGTACAAAACAAAGAAAAAATACTAAAAGCAATAAGGGAAATAGGTAAGGTAACATATAAAGGCAGACCTATAAGAATACACCAGACTTCTTACCAGAAACTATAAAACTCAGAAGATCCTGGACTGATATCATACAGACCCTTAGAGAACACAAATGCCATCCCAGACTACAATAGCCAGCAAAACTCTCAATCAATATTGATGGAGAAACCAAAATATTCCATGGCAAAACCACATTAATATAATATCTTACCACAAATCCATCACTTCAAACAATATTTTCAAAGGATTTTTTCTCAGCACTCATGGTACCATCTCCAAAATAAACTATATAATTGGTCACAAAACAGGCCTCAACAGATAAAAAAAAAAAAGATTGAAATAATCCCTTGCAACCTATCAAACCACTGTAGACTAAAGCTGGTCTTCAATAATGACAAAAACAATGGAAAGCCTACATACATGTGGAAACTGAACAACGCTTTACTCAATGATGACTTAGTCAAGGAAGAAATAAAGAAAGAAATTAAAGACTTTTTAGAATTTAATGAAAATGTTGACACATCATACCAAAACCTATGAGACTCTATGAAAGCAGTACTAAGAGGAAAACTCATAGCTCTAAGTCCTTACAAAAAGAAACTGGACAGAGCACACACTAACAACTTGACAGCACACCTGAGAACATTGGAACAAAAAGAAGCAAATATATCCAAGAGGAGTAGATGGCAGGAAATAATCAAACTCAAGGTTGAAATCAACCAAGTTGAAACAGAAAGAACTATACAAAATATCAAAAACAAACAAACAAACAAAAAAACAGGAGCTGGTTCTTTGAGAAAATAAACAAGATAGATAAACCCTTAGCCAGACTAACCAAAGGGCACAGAGACAGTATTCAAATTAATAAAAGCAGAACGGAAAAGGGAGACATAACAACAAACTGAGGAAATTTAAAAATCATCAGATGTTACTACAAAGGTTTATATACTCAACAAAATTTGAAAATCTGGATGAAATGGACAATTTTCAAGACAGACACCAGGTACCAAAATTAAATCAAGATCAGATAAACCATCTAAACACTCCCATAAACCCTAAAGAAATAGAAGCAGTCATTAAAAGTCTCTTCACTAAAAAAAGTCAAGGAAAACATGGTTTTAGTGCAGAATTCTATGAGGCCTTCCAGGAAGACCTAATATCAATTCTCTTCAAACTACTTCACAGAATAGAAACAGAAGGATTTCTGTTTTTGCCCAATTTGTTCTAAAGAGGTACAATTATGCTCATACCTAAACCTCACAAAGACCCAATAAGGAAAAAGAACGACAGACCAATCTCTCTTATGAGTATTGATGCAAAAATACTCAATAAAATTCTCACAAACTGAATCCAAGAGCACATCAAAACAATCACCCATCATGATCAAGCATGTTTTATCCCAGGTATGCAGGGATAGTTCAATATTCGGAAATCCATCAATGAAATCCTCTACATAAACAAACTCAAAGAAAAAACCACATGATCTTCTCACTAGATGTTAAGAAAGCATTTGACAAAATTCAACATCCCTTCATGTTAAAAGTCTTGGAAAGATCAGGAATTTAAGGAACATACTTAAACATAGTAAAGTCAATATACAGCAAACCAGTAGCTAACATCAAACTAAATGGAGAGAAACTTGAAGCAATCCCACTAAGATCAGGGACTAGACAAGTTTGCCCACTCTCACCCTACCTATTCAATATAGTACTGAAAATCCTAGCCAGAGCAATTAGAAAACAAAAGGAAGTCAAAGGGTTACAAATAGGAAAGGAAGAAGTCAAAATTTCACTATATGTAGATGATATGATAGTATATTTAAGTGACCCTATAACTTCCACCAGAGAACTCCTAAACCTGATAAACAACTTCAGCAAAGAGGCTGGATATAAAATCAACTCAAACAAATCAGTAGCCTTCCTCTACTCAAAGGATAAACAGACTGAGAAAGAAATTAGGGAAATGACACCCTTCACAATAGTTACAAATAATATGAAATATATTGGAGTGAATCTAACCAAGCAAGTAAAGATCTGTATGACAAGAACTTCAAGACTCAGAAGAAAGAAACTGAAGAAGATCTCAGAAGATGCAAAGATCTCCTACACTCCTGGATTGGCAGGGTTTATTTTGTAAAAATGTCCATTTTGCCAAAAGCATTATAAAGATTCAATGCAATCCCCATTAATATTTCAAATCAATTCTTCATAGACATAGAAAGAGCAATTTGCAAATTCATTTGGAAAAAAACCCCAAGATAGCAGGAACCATTCTCAACAATAAAAGAACTTCTGGAGGAATCACCATCCCTGACCTCAAACTGTACTACAGAGCAGTAGTGATAAAAAGTGCATGGCATTGGTAGAGAGACAGCTAAGAAGATCAATGGAATAAAATTGAAGGTCCAGAAATGAACCCACACACCTATGGTCACTTGATCTTTATAAAATGAGCTAAAACCATAAAACCATCCAGTGGGAAAAGGACAGCATTTTCAGCTGATGGTGCTGGTTCAACTAGAGATACGCATGTAGAAGAATGCAAATCAATACATTCTTATCTTTTTGTACAAATGTCAAGTCCAAATAAATAAAGAAACTTCACATAAAACCAGAGACACTGAAACTAATAGAAGAGAAGGTGGGGAAGACCCTCAAATACCTAGGCACAGGGGAAAAGTTCCTGAACAGAACACCAATGGCTTATGCTCTGAGATCTAGAATTGACAGATGGGACCTCATAAAATTGCAAAGCTTCTGTAAGGCAAAGAACACTGTCAATAGGACAAAAAGGCAACCAACAGATTTTGAAAAGATCATTACCAACCCTACATCTGATAGAGGGCTAATATCTAATATATGCCAAGAACTCAATAAATTAGACTCCAGACAACCAAATAACCCTATTAAAAAATGTGGTACAGAGGTAAACAAAGAATTCTCAACTGAGGAAACTCAAATGACCAAGAAGCACCCAAAGAAATGCTCAACATCCTTAGTCATCAGGGAAATGTAAAAAAAAAAAAAAAAAAAAAATCTTGATAGACTACGTCATACCTTCATACAAGTCAGAATGGCTAAGATCAAAAGCTCAGGCTATGGTAGATGCTGGTGAGGATGTGGAGAAAGAGGAACACTCCTCCATTGTTGGTGGGATTGCAAGCTGGTACAACCACTCAGGAAATCAGTCTGGTGTTTCCTCAGAAAATTGGACATACCATTTCCCGAGGACCCATCTATACCACTTCTGGCCGTATACCCAGAAGAGGATCCAACATATAACAAGGACATATGATCCACTATGTTCATAGCACCCTTATTTATAAAAGCCATAAGCTAGAAAGAACCCAAATGTTCTTCAACAGAAGAATAGATACATAAATGTGGTACATTTACACAATGTAGTATTACTAAGTTTTAAAAATAATAAATTCAAGAAATACTTAGGTAAATGGATGGAACTAGAAAATATCATCCTAAGTGAGATAACCCAATCACAAAAGAACATACATGGTATTTACTCACGGAGAAGCGGATATGAGCCCAAAAGCTTGAAATAGCCAACATTCAACTCACAAACCACATGTAGCTCATGAAGAAGGAAGACCAAGTGTGGATGTCTCAGTCCTACTTAGAAGGAGTAACAAAATACTCATGGAAGCAAATATGGAGCCAAAGTGTGGGATAGAAAGTGAAGGAGGGGCCGTCTCGAGACCATTTCACCTGGGTATCCACCCCATGTGCAGTCACTGAAGGTACACACCGATGTGGATGTCAGAAAGTGGATGCTGACAAGAGCCTGATATAGCTGTCTCCTTAGAGGTCTGCCTGAGTCTGACATATTTAGAGGCAGATGCTCACAGCTAACAACTGATCTGATTAATGGTTTCCCAATGGAGAAGTTAGAGAGCAGACTGAAGGAGCTGAAAGGGTTTGTGGCCCCATGAGGAGAGCAATATTACCAAACAACCAGAACTCCCTAGGGTCTAAACCACCAGCCTGGGAGCACATAGGGAAGGACCCATGACTCCACTTGTGCATATAGGGGATGATGGCCTTATCAGGCATAGGTGGGAGAGGAGAATATTGGTCCCATGAAGGCTGAAAACCAAGTGTGTGGGAGGGATTCGAGGGTGGGGCGGTGGGAGTGGGGTTTTTTTTTTGGGGGGGGCATCCTCATAGAAGCAGGAGAAAGGGGGATAAAATAGGAGGTTCCTGGGTGGTGGTGGGAATGGGATAAAGGGATTAAAATCTGAAATGAAAATATAATATCCAAAGAAAATTTCACTTTTCAGAGAAGCATGGATTAAAGTTTGGATGTCTAGAAAATATTTTAAAAAGCAGGCATGCTATTATGCTTATCCCAAAGTTGAGTGGTGGCAAAAGGAAAACCCAATGAATTATGGGCCACCTAGTCAAGCAATCAAAAAGTTTTGATTTTTATGAAAGAATCTATCTCAGCAAACAAGATGGAAAGTACATCATGCCACACAGAGGACAAGAAAATCACAGAGTTGCAGTTAAATTCTTGCCATAGATTAACCTTTTATTGATCTAGAAGTCTGTGACTCAGAGTTGTATTAAGATATTTTTAAAGGTGCAATTTAGTGAGTGTGAAGATTGAGAAGGACTCATAAAATTTAATCCTACTGATAAAATGTGTTCTGCTATATATTTATTTTCAGAAAAGCCATTGTTAGCATATTTACAATCTTTATTTTATTTTCACATTTACTTTTCTGTCATTGAATAATATGTGAATGTCTATGGTAAGAATTTAAAACTGACTCTGAGTAGCCTACAATCCCAGGGAGACCTCCATTCTCCTGCTACCTCTCCATTAACTCTGTCAGACTTCTGAACCTTTTAGGTAAGCTTACATTTCCCTATAAATCCTCCCTGTCATCTGGGGCTTCTGGACCAAATCAAGCTGTCTGGAGCAGCCTGCAATATCAGAGGTACCTCCATTTTTCTACATTCTCTCCTCCATACCTGTCAGACTCTTGAACCATACATATAGTTTCCCTTCAACCACACATCTTCCTTGTTCTCTGAGCATTCTGGTCCAATCCAAGTTTCCTGCAAAGCCTCCTATCCTAGGACAACCTAAAATCTTTCTCCAACTTTCCTCCATCTCCACCATACTACTAAGATACCATAAGAAAGCTGTCAGATCATGAACATGGTGGTTAACTCCCTTCCCATACATACCACAACAAGAACATCCTGGCACTGAAAACATCCAAGTGTATCAAGGTCCCAGAGATATCAAAATCAATAAGGGCCTGGCAATACTCACCCACAGTACAGCTATCTCACTACAGCAAGACTGAAACACCAGAAAAGAACTTTAATTAAATCTTATAAAGATATTAAGGACACTCAAATGGAAATGAATAAATCCCTTAAAGAAATATAAGCAAATACAATCATACAGATGAAGGACTTTAAAGAAGAAACAAGTAAATCCCTTAAACACATACAGGAAAATACAGTTAAGCAGTTGAGAGGAATGAATAAAACTGTACAAGACCCAAACCTAAAAATAGAAACAATAAAGAAAACACAAATTAATAAAATACTAGAGACTCAAAAGTTATAATTAGAAAAACAAATTCAAGCATCATCGGAATACAGGATAAAAAAGAAAATTTCGAACCCTGAAGACACAATAGAAGAAATTGATACATCAGACAAAGAAAATGTTAAATCTCAAACGTTCCTGACACACAACAAACAGGGAATAGAGGATATGATGAAAATACTTAAGCTAATAATAATAGAAATAGAAGAAGGTGAAGAGGTGAAGAATTCCAATTCACCATGCCAGAAATTATTCTCAAGAAAATTATAAAAGAAACCAAATAGAAGAAGTCTGTAGAACACCAACCAAACTGCACCAAAAAAGAAAATCCTCCCTGCATATAATAATCATATCACAAAATCTATATTAAAAATATATTAAAATTAAGATGAAAAAAGAGATAGATAATGTACAGAGTTTTACCTATAAGAATTACAGCCAACTTCTCAAGAGGTACTCTAAAAGCTAGAAGGATGTGTAGAGATATCCTACAAACTAAAAAATCACAGATATCAAACTTGAATATGATACCCAGTAAAACTGGCAATTACCATAGATGGATGCAACAAAGTATTTTAAGATATATAAAAATTCAAAAAATATATATCCACAAATCTAGCCCCATAAAAATACTAGAAAGAAAACATTAACCCAAGAACAACAATTCCATCCAAGGCAACACTTAATTCCATATCAGCAAAAACAAGAAAATTAACACACACAAACACACAAACACACACACATGCCACCATCACCACCACCACCAACACTACCACCACCACCAATAACAAAATCATTAAAACAGTAGGAAATAATAATCACTGGTATTTTATATCTCTCAATGTCAATGAACTCAGTTCCCAAATAAAAAGACACAGACTAAGAGAATAAATGCAAAAACAGGATCAATCTCTCTACTGGATACAAGAAACATATCTCAGCCATAAAGATAGATAATACCTCAGAGTAAAGACCTGGAGAGAAGTTTTCCAAGTAAATGTTCACAAGAAGCAATCTGGAATAGTCAATCTAATATCTAATAAAGTATATATTCAACCAAAATTAATCAAAAAATATTAGGACGCACACTTCATAGTCATCAAAAAATTTGCAATATCTCAATTGTGAATGCATGTGCCCCAAATATGAGTGCACCTACATTTAAAAGCAACAATGCTAGAACTTAAATTGTACACTGAACCCCACTAGTCATTAGTAGGAAAATTGGACAACTGACTGTCAACAAATAAAATGACACCAGACAAAAACTAAATAAAGAAATAATGAAGCTAAAAGTCATTATGAATCTAATGGACCTAACAGACATCTACAGAATAATTCACCCAAACACTATATATATATATATATATATATATATATATATATATATATACATATATACATATATATATATACATTATATACATATATACTCTCTCTCTCTCTCTCTCTATATATATATATATATATATATATATATATATCCTTTCTTAGTATCTCATAGATCCTTCTCTAAAATTGTTCATATAGTCAGTCACAAAGCATGTCTCAAAACATAAATGAAAGTTGATATATTGCCTTGTATTCAGGTTACAATGGATTAAATAGCAACAACAACAGAAACACTGGAAAGCATATACAATCATGCAAATTGAACAACTCCCTACTCATTAACCTCTGGGTCAGAAAAAAAAAAGAAAGAAATTGAAAACTTTCTCAAATATAATGAAAATGAAAGCTCAACATACACAAATTTATGTGAAATAACAGAAGCAGAGCTAGGCAGAAAACTTATAGCATGATTTGTTTCCATAAAAAAAAAAACCTAGAAATTCCTCATTGCACCAATGTAAAATTATACCTGAAATCACTAGGGGAAAAAGAATAGTACTAATACTGCTACTACTACCACCTCCAACAAACACACAAACCAAAAAAAAAAAAAAAAAAAAAAAAAAAAGTGGAGATAGTAGGAAATAAACAAAATCAAGACTGAGATCCATCTGTTCAAAACAAACATAAAACAAAACAACAACAAAAACATGAAAAACAAAACAAAACAAAAAATAAGCTAGTTCTTTGAGAAAGTGAACAAGATAGAAAAACCCTTACCAATACTCACCAAGAAATAGAAAGTAAGTATCCAAATAAACATCCATAAGAAATAGGGACACATAACCACTGACACTGTAGAAATTCAAAGAACCATTAGGTTTTAAATCAAAAGCCTGTATTCCACCAAATTAAAAAAATCTTGATTAAACAAATGATTGTCTAGACAGAGATTCTTTACTAAAGTTAAATCAGGGTCAGATAAACTACTTAGTAGCTCCAGAACCTGTAAATAAATTGAAGCAGTCATCAAAAGTATATCAAAAAAAAAAAAAAAAAAAAAAAAGCCCTTGGGCAACTGGTTTTAGTGCAGAATTCTGCCAGACTTTGAAAGAATTTCTAATACTAATACCAACATTCTTCAAAGTATTCTACAAAGTAGAACAGAAAGAACACTCTCAAACTCATTTTACCAGGCCACAGTCACACTAATATCTAGACCACACAAAACTCAACAAATAAAGTTGAAACCAATTTCTCTTATGTACATTGATGCAAAAATACATGATAAAATACTTACAACCTATATTGAGAAAGATACCTAATAAATCATCCATCAAAATCAAGTAGGGTTCCTCCCAGAGATGCAGAGACAGTTTAATATACAAATTTTCAGCAACATAACCAGCATAAACACAAATTGAAAGAAAATATCACATGATCCTCTAATGAGACACTGAAAAAGCCTTTGAGAAAACACAATACCTTTCAATTTTAGAAGTCTTTTGGAGAATCCTGGAGACATAACACATACCTAAACATAATCAAAGCAGTGTATAGTAAGTCAATAGCTAATGTCAAACTAAATGGAGAGAATCATAAAGCATTTCCACTAAAATATGTGACAAGAAAAAGCTGCCCAATTTTTTCCCTATAGACTCAATATAGTACTTGAAGTTCTAGTCAAAGCAATAAGACCATTGAAGAAGATGAAAGGAATCCAAATTGAAAAGGAAGAAATCAAAGTATATATATTAAAAAATAAATGTCAGTAGACACAAGAGACTTCAAATATTCTTCCAGAAAATTCCTATGGCTGATAAACAGATTCAGGAAAATGACTGGATACAAAATGATCACAAAGAAATGAGTACCCCTTCTTAACACAAACAGTTAATAGACAAAGAAAGAAATTAGTGAGACATGATATTTTACAACAGCCACCAATAATATAACCAAGCAAGAGAAAGATGTGTATGACTAGAACTTCAGCTTCTTGAAGAAACTAAAGAGGACAACAAAGATAAAAAAGTCTCCCTTGCTCTAGTATTGTTGGATTAAAATAATGAAAATGGCCATCTTATCAACAGCACATTCAATGCAATTCCCTTCTAAATTTGAACAGAATTTTTTGTAGACATTGAATGAGCAATCCTCACATTCATATGAAAAAAACCCCCAAAACAAAACAAACAAATAAAAAAAGATAGCCAAAACATTTCAGAACAATAAAGGTTCAGGAGGAATCACCATCCCTGATAGCAGTCTGTACAATGGTGCAGTATTAAAATAAAATTAAAAAAAAAATGCTTGGTATTGGTACATATACAGTGGTACAGACAAGTTGATCAAAGGAATTCAATTGAAGACCCATATATAAACCCATACACCTATGGACACTTGATTTTTGATAAAAAATTTTAAAACCATAGACTAGAAAATTGAAAGCATATTCAGAAATAGGTGTGCTGTATTAAATTGTGGTTTACATGTCAAAGACTAAAAATAGATCTATATTAATCACCCTATACAAAACTCAAGTTCATGTGGATCAAGAACTCAACATAAAAACTGGATAAACTAAATCTCATAAAAGAGAAAGTGGAAAAAAATGCCTTGAAGTATTGGTATAGAAGACAATTCCCTGAATATAACACCAAAAATTCAGGCTCTAAGATCAACAATTGATGCATGAAACTGCAATATTTTATTAGGCAAAGAACACAGTCAATAGGATAAATGAGAAGCACACACATTAGAAAATGATCTCCACCAGCCCTTCATCTAACATAGGGCTAATATTCAAAATTTATAGCAAACTCAAGAAGTTAAACTCCTACAACCAAAATAACCCAATTACAAAATAGGGTAAAGACTTAAACAGAAGTATCAACAGAAAAATCTTGAATGGCCAATACACACTTAAGAAAATGTTCAAATTCCTTAGACATCAGAAAATGCAAATCAAAACAACTATGCAGTTCTATAGTACACATATAGAATGGCTAAATCAGAAACGCAAGAGATTGCACATGATGGCCAGGATGTGGAGCAAGAGGAACATTTGTACAACCACCCTGTGAATCAATTGGGCATTTTCTCAGAAAGTAGCTGTAACTCTAACTCAAGCCCCAGTTGACCATTCCAGGGTATATACCTAAAAGATGCTTTACCATCCCACCAAGATACTTGCTCAACTATCTTCATAGGAGACATGTTCATAATATCCAGATTCTGGAAACAACAGAGATGTCCCTAAACTGAAAAATGTATAAAGAAAATATTAAATATCTACACAATAAAATATTATTTATTTATTTAAAATAATGACATCATGAATTTTACAGGCAAATGAATTGAAAATCAGAATATCATCTTGAGTGAGGTAACAAACTTCCAAAAAAACATGGATGGTATATAATCACTTGTAAGTGGCTATTAGCCATACAATACAGGTACCATCCTGCAGCCCACGGATCTAAATAAGCTCAAAAAAAGAGGAAGGGATACCCTCACTTAGAGGGGGAATAAAATAGTCATATAATGCAAATGGAGTAAAGGAGCTAGGAGGGAGGTGGAATGGAAAGTGGAATCAGGGCTTTAGGTTCAGGTGTCAGGAAGGACAGGAAAAATAGCTAAATGACTATATAAATTAATGGAAATCTGCAGCTGGTGGGGTACTGAGGTTGGGGGCATCTCCATAGATAAATTTAAAAAAAAAAACACATAAAATAAAAAACACATGATAATTACTACTGTAAAACCACAAAGGTCCATAGTTTTAAAGAAGCATAGCTCATTCTCATTCCAATCTGATCAAATCACAGTAATGACCCATGATGAATTTACTGAGAATCCTGCCAAGAAATTACAGATGAAAAAAAAAAAATACAGAGGTTTTCCTACTGTTGGTAGCAGACCCTTTGGAGTTTGAATGACCATTTTAAAGGATGAATTATCAAATATCATGAATATCAGATGCTTAACTGTACAATTTATAACATCAAATGTTTTGCAGTTACAGAGTAGCAATCAGATAAATTTTATCATTGGTGATCATGACAACATGAGGAACTGTAATTAAGGTTAGCATCCTTAGGAAGTTTGAAAACTGCTGATTTAAGGATGAAAAGGTATGGATTTTAATTTTGAAGTGAAGCTAATACCTAGCTTCCTGCTACACCAAAAACTTGCTCAGAATACTCAATGTTTTCTGCCTTTAGGTGAAGAGACTAATTTTCTTAGATTACTGAATTTGTTTACACTCTGCATTCTTTTGTTGTTTGTGTGATTAAGTTAATAGTACATTGTGGGGAGCCGACAGAAGGCGGCTATCATCCTTGCAGCCATCTTGAGTCATAAACCCTGATAAGAGATTTGATTACAATAGCCTATAACAGCTGATCACACTCTGATAACATCTTGCTTTAGATACCCAGGATCTTCCCTTGGGTGTGTGAGACTTAAAGGTGTGATTTAGAGCCAAGACTTAAGGGCGTGACTTAGAGATCAGATTTAGAGACAAGACCTAAGGGCTTGACTTAGAGGCATGGCTTAGAAGTGAGACATATAAAAGGTGAGAGGCAGACAGAAGAAAGTATTATTAGTTATTAGGTATTAGGTAGAAGACACTTGGACTAGAGAATTCAGAAGAACTAGGTGGTAGGCATTAGGCACTTAGCACTTTGAACTTGGAACTTGGAGGCACTAGAGAGAAGAAGAGAGACTGAAGAATAAACGGGATTGAATCACACTGTCTGGTCTCCATTCCTCGTCTATCCTCACTCTCTTTCTTGCTGAACCCCAACCTGCAGACCTGAGCAGCTTGGGGCAGTGTGGGCTCTAACAATTTAGCCCTGAAGGCTTTTTGCAGTGAGGGTTCCAACACTGACAGAGCAGTCTGAAATTTTGGTCCCCAAATGTGGGCTAGAGCGGTCCCTAACAGTACATATAAATGTCAGAGATTATAATAAAAGACACAATATTTAGGACATTAGGTGGCTACTAGTTTATTGGAAAAAAACTTAAGTACTCATTAATTTCATGTATTTATTAAGTGTTCTTAATGAGAGAATAAAACTTTGTTTTTGTTTCCTAACATTAGTTCATTGAATTAGCCATGATAGTGAAGATTACTGTATCTATATCTGTGTTATACTAATTACTTTGTATTACTATTAGAATATCCCCCAATAATTAAAACTCATCTTGATTATCATAATCTACAATTTGAAAAGCTTCTTGTTCTTGATTGGAGCCATGTAATATCTGGTCAATGCCTTCTAAATTATTTCTTATATTTTGTTGGACAGTCTTTTCCAAGACATCCTTGACCTTTGTCTTCTGATCAGCAGGTACAGTGAATTGTTTCTGATTCTCTAGCAGAACCTGAGGTAGAGAGATAACTTGTTACATCAATTTTTACAGTTTGAAACACAAGGATTTTCCTATTGCATTTTTATAGAATTTAATAAGATAATAATAGGCCATGAGCATTTCAGTGTGCATTGATCTCATTTCACCAAATGTAGAAGAGATAACACATTGTGAGTTGAGGCTTTTTACTAGGAATTCTAACTGGACTATTTTACATATTTGAAGCAAAATTTCCAAGGCTTCTTATCAACAAACTTTCAGGTATTAACACAAAACTATTTTGGTCTATTTGAAAAGATTAAATTGGTCTAGTGAAGTGATTGTTTTTCATATTGTTCAAGTTAATTATAGTAATGTAACTACTAACCAAGTAGCACGGTTTCAAATTTATAATAATCTTTCAGCTTTGTGCATGTGGGGACTGAGTTCAGGAGTAAAACAATGCTGGCCAATTGTCAGAACTGGATCTAAGGTTAAATTTCTTCAAAAATTCCATGGCTCATGATTACAAGCTATATTTAAGCTCATGTAAAATCAGGATATATATATATTTATAACCTGGGTTGAGTTATTCACTTGACCATGAACAAAGATAAATTTCATTTGAGTTTTATAGATCTTTCTTCATAGATCTCACCATATAGAACAGCAATTGCCTACTATCTGTCTATATTTATTACTTGTCTATATGTAATATCTGCCTATATTCCCAAGAACAGAAACTGTTTCATTGTGTTTGAGTCAATGGAACAAACACACTTACAAATTTCTTGTAGGAAAAATGTGTTGGCTAATAATATATAGTTATTGTATTTTATCTAAACCAACATTGTAATCTCCATTCTTTTTCTATTAAACTCAAAACCAAATGTAAGAAAAAAAAAACTATTCCAAACTCCAAAATGAGTTTTCTTCTGAGAAAAAGACATAGTAATATGTGATTCTTAGACTCTCATCTTTTGAAACAAAATGACACTTAAACTGTAAGAATATTTAGTTACTGTCTGTAGAACTTTTGTAAGGAAGAAGATATTTTTAAAATTGTGGCAAATAATATATAAAATGTACCATATTAGCAGAATGTATATGGAATGAACATTACATCAGCAATCTTATAAAAATCCCATGTATGCAACAGAACAATGTATGCTGTATTTATCTCTTGAAATTGAGGTATATTTCTCATGCTATAGAAGTGAAAGGATAACTTTATCCATTGGTTGTTTCAATAAACTTTATTTAAAATGAAATTCTTCATTCTCCGCTAATTTTTTTGCCATGTCTCACATTTCACAGTGGGAACATTCCACCAGAATACATGCTTCATGTCTCAATTCAAGTCTTCAAACTTTGCAACTTAAATGCATTTCAATTCACTTAGTGACCATCCTGAGGTCTGGTAGGTACCCTATATTTATATTGTCTCTCCATTTACAAGTGTCCAGTTATAGGTCATTGGTAGCCTGCTGTTAGAAGAATGAAAAATTAATACATTCATTTCATTTGTAGAAAATGAGTCAAATACACTGCTACTCAATTTGCACTTTCAAATTTTAGTAGTTTTTCAAAGAATACAAAAAAGAAATCTTTGGAGAGTTATAAATGTTTTCATACAGCATTCCATAATGTCCTTTTTATTTACCATTATCATTTACTTATATTATCTCCCCTAATCAATAAAAGCAATAAGTATGGAGTACAGATCTTTGATTAAAAACATTTAAATTGAGAAATACTTTTATTTAGAATAATGACCTCATTAAGAAACACCCAGGTGATTTGCTAAGCACACTTCAGTGTGAGTCTATTTTGCATTTCCCAAGAAGAATTTGTTTCTGAAGTACTTGAGAAGAAGAAAGACCTCCTTTTCTGTGAATATTTCAAAAGTAGAAAAGTTTGATACATCTTTGTCTGCCTACAGTGTCTGAATATATATTTTTACCATCAATTTCTGAGACAAATTCGTTTCATAGCCAATAATCACAAGAAGTCTCAATTTTAACCACAGGTGATATCTCAGCTATGTTTTTTGTTTGTTTGTTTGTTTGTTTGTTTGGCTTTGATGAAAGTCTATCATCTTAAATAGCTAGTCAGATATATAAAGGGGAGGATTGGCTTAGATTTCCATCATCAAATCAGTAGAGGATCTCAAACTGGGCTGGAACTTGGAGTAGGAGCTAATTCAGAAGAATGGAGGGATGATATTTTGTTATGTGCCTCCCCTGACTTTGGCCAAGACGAACTGCCTTGGGACTGAACAATACACAATGGACTAATATTCTTCCATTCATTAATCAAAACTGAAAAAAATTGATTTACAGAAGGATATTTTTGAGGTATTTTCTCAATTGAATTTTTTTGGATAGAAATCCATATCAAGACAACTTTTTCCTTTTCTTTTTTCTTTTCTTTCATTGGATATTTTTTTATTGGATATTTTATTTACACTTCAGATGCCATCCCCTTTTCCCATTTCCCCCCTCCTCTTAGAAAACCCCTATCCCATGCCCCCTTTTCCTTTTTGCATTTATACACTTTTAAAAAATGTTAATCAAAAGATTTATGAGTTTGGTAATGCTCAATCAGAGGTGAAACCCACTACTCAACCTAGATATATAAACTATCTTTGACTGGTAGAGACACGTGAACATCTGCCTCCCTGTCTCCCCACTCTTTTTCTCTCCTTCTCTCTCTCATCACCTAGCTTCTCCTCTCCTTCTTCTCCTCCTCTCCTTACTCCTTCTCTTCCTCTCAGTACTCCTCCCACCTTAGCTCCTCCTATATATCACCCTTCCTGTTAAAATAAATCTTTTCTCTCAAAATACAGTTAGAGCATAATTATGCCAATTTGTACCAGTGAGGTACAAGATAGTCCTAATACCCAGTCCATCATTTTGTTGACTAACCAGAACCTCTGTCATCTATCCTAACTAAAACACTTAGTTTTGAACCTGGATTTTTCCTTGGCTTTAGAATGAATGTCAGCTGAAAACCATCCACTCAAATCTTTTCTCTCAAGGTAAATAGCCAGGATTGGCTATGAGACTATAAGTTTTCAACCCAGACAGAGATCCAGAATGACTGAGTTAACTATAATTGTTGGAAGCACAAAACATAGCTTCTAAAACTTAGCCAATTTATAGAGACCTCTGAACACCTGGACACTACCTATACTACAAAACATTGGAGCATCTGTTCTTCCACCTTCTGGCTCAGGATCATCTGACAGAATTTTTAAGGGCCGATTAGTCTGTCTAGGCAGATATAATCAGCAGACTATTCTGCAAGTGTGTCCCTCTCTGGACAGTAATTTGTTTGTAGATGGAAAGAGGCAATTCTTGTCTACTGGCTGTCTCACCACAACTGGAGTAACTCCACAGATGCTAAATTTCTTCTTATAATCCAAGACAGGAAGCTGTTAGGAGCAGACATGTCTCTAATCAAAAAGAACATTAATACAGAAATGTTTGTAACGTCCATTCTGTGGACTTCTGATGTTTTGAAAACCAACTATCCATGTAAGGTAATCTGGACTGTTGTCTGTTAACTCCACTCAGCTATTTCTAAATAAAATATAGAAAACACCCTATCAATAAACTCCAAGCCATGAATTTGCTATAATCCCTTAACTCACAGGCTACCCATTTCAAATCTGTTAAAAAAGTTAAAGAAGAACTGGGTCTAAGCCTTGTATTCCTAAATGAGTTATACTGGTACAATGCCTATGAGAGTATCAATATTCATCTCACTTTTATATCAATAAGAAGCTCCTACAAATGAGATCCTTAAAATTTGTAATCAAAGTAAATTGGTGCCGTTTAAGAAATTATATCTTCATTTTGATAATAATTATACAGATTTCTACAAATAGGTTATGGCTATGCAATAAATCCTAGCTAATCCTCCCTGTTCCAACAAAACCACTACTTTTCCCTAGAAAGACAGCCCAACATTTACCACCGTAGTCCCCAAGCCTAGGGAATAGGGGCGCTGACTCTTCATTAACTTCTTCAAGCTGATTATGGGCATTGAGATATTAGAAGAGGAGTGGGGGGAAGAGTAAATTGATAAGTCTCTGATGCTGTGTCATCACTGCATCCAGATGGAATTCTAGGACCTCAGAGATTTGAGCATGTCTGCCCAGCTTGCTTGATGAGTAGATACACCAAGGCTGATTATTCTGCAATATACAATTCTCAAAGCAAATTTTAGTATCAAGATGATTTTTAAGATGGCTGACATTTAAATAAAAATGTTGGTTCTAACAGCTTTTCTTCACCCCCCCTCTTTTATTGGATATAATATTTACATTTTAAATCTTATCAAATTACCCCATTCCCCCACCACCCAAAAATCCCTTATACCATCCCCCCTCCTCCTGCTTCTATGAGGTTGTGCACCCACCTATTTCCACCCCCCCTCCCTACCCTCAGGTTCCCCCCGCCACTCAGTGTTCAGCTTTCATGGGACCAAAGATCTCCTCTCCCACCTATGCCTAACAAGGCCATCCTCCCCTGCATATACAGCTGAAATCATGTGTCCCTCCATATGTGCTCCTAGGCTGGTGGTTTAGACCCTGGGGAGCTCTGGCTGGTTGGTATTGTTGCTCTCCACATGGGGCCACCAGCCCTTAAGGTTCCTTCAATTTACTCTCTAACTCCTCCATTGGGAACCTTTGATCAGATTAATGGATAGCTGCAAGTATCTGTCTCTGGGTATATCAGACTCTGGGGGACCTCTAAGGAGACAGCCTTATCAGGCTGCTGTCAGCTTTCCCTTCCTGACATCTATATCAGCGTCTATTTTTGGTGACTGCACATGGGATGAATACCCAGGTGGAATGGTCTCCATATAACCTCTCCTTCAGATTCTGTCCCACACTTTGTCTCCATATTTGCTCCCTTGGGTGTTTAGTTACTTCTTCTAAGAAAGACCTAGGCATCCACATTTGTTCTTCCTTCTTCATGAGCTTCATGTGGTCTGTTAGTTGAATCTTTGTTGTTTCAAACTTTTGGGCTAATATCCACTTATCAGTGAGTAAATACCATGTGTGTTCTTTTGTGATTGAGTTACCTCACTCAGGATGATATTTTCTAGTTCCATCCATTTACCTAAGAATTTCTCAAATTAATTATTTTTAATAGCTGAGTAATATTCCATTGTGTAAATGTACCACAATTTTTGTATCCATTCCTCTGTTGAAGGGCATCTGGGTTCTTTCCAGCCTCTGGCTATTATATATAAGGCTGCTATTAACATAGTAGAGGATATGTCTTTGTTATATATTGGGACATTTTCTGAGTATATGCCCAGGAGTGGTATAGCTGGGTCCTCAGGTAGTGCTATGTCCAATTTTCTGAGGAACTGCCAGACTGACTTCCAGAGTGGTTGTATCAGTTTGCAACCCCACCAACAATCAAGAGGTGTTCCTCTTTTTCCACATCCTCACCAGCATAAACTATCACCTGAATTTTTGATCTTAGCCATTCTGACTGGTGTGAGGTGGTATCTCAGTGTTGTTTTGATTTGCATTTCTTTGATGACTAAGGATGTGGAGCATTTCTTAAGGTGCTTCTCAGCAACTCATGTTTCCTCCGTTGAGAATTCTTTGTTTTGTATATTTGATGTTTTGACTATTATGTTGCAGGAAGTATTTATTGTCTGATCTAAACTATTTGGAGTTCTGTAGGCTTCTTGTATATTTATGGACATTTCTTTCTTTAGGTTAGGGAAGTTTTCTTCTATAATTTTGTTGAGGATATTTATATTTAAGTTGGGAGTCTTCCCCCTCATCTATACCTATTATCCTTGGGTTTGGCCTTCTCATTGTGTCTTGGATTTCCTGTATATTTTGGGTTAGTATCTTTTTGTGTTTTGCATTTTCTTTGACAGCTGTGTCAATGTTT
The DNA here is from genome assembly GCF_011762505.2 of Arvicanthis niloticus. Taxonomy (NCBI): domain Eukaryota; kingdom Metazoa; phylum Chordata; class Mammalia; order Rodentia; family Muridae; genus Arvicanthis; species Arvicanthis niloticus. Next base: position 49,077,098 of record NC_047674.1, read on the forward strand.
TCCATGGTATCTTCTGCACATGAGATACTCTCTTCTATCTCATGTATGCTGTTGGTGATACTTGTGTCTATGACTCTTGATCTTCTTTTTAAGTTTTCTATCTTCAGGATAGTCTCCTTTTGTGTTTTCTTTATTGTTTCTACTTCCAATTTTAGATCTTGGATGGATTTGTTTAATTCCTTTTCCTGTTTGGTTGTGTTTTCTTGCAATTCCTTAAGGGATTTTTGTGTTTCCTCTTTAAGGGTTTCTATCTGTCTACCAGTGTTCTCCTTAAATTCTTTGAGAGTTTTATGTCTTTCTTATAGTCCTCTATCATCATCATGAGAAGTGATTTTAATTCTGAATCCTGCTTTTCTGGTGTGATGGGGTGTTTAGGGCTTTCTATGATGGGTTCTGATGATGCCATGTAACTTTGGATTCTGTTGCTTATGTTCTTGTGCTTGCCTTTTGCCATCTGGTTAACTCTAGTGCTGCCTGTACTTGCTGTCTCTGACTGAAGCCTGCCTTTCCAGTTATCTTACTTGTGTCTGATCTCCTAGGGGTCCAGATGTCTCTGTGATCTTCTCCAGCTCACTGAGCACAGTGGTACCTCTAGGATGCCTCAGGATATGGCGCCTCCAAGGTAGCAGTCTAGCTAGGTGTCTGCTGTTCTGGGTGCAGTGTCTCCTCTAGGATGTCTCAGGATAAGGTGCCCACTGATCTGAGTGTAGTGGCTCCTCTAGGAAATCTCAGGATATGTTGTCTGATGCTCTGAGTTTAGTTGTTCCTCTGTGGCTCTGGGTTGAGTGGACCTTCCAGAATGTCTCCGGTGGAATCTCTGGTCCACACAAGAGCAGACTGGGCCAAGGTCTGCTCCAGGCCTCAGATCTGGGAGATGGGTGGGAGTGGAGTACTATTCTGCAGAGGTGGTGGTGGGGGTTGGGTATCCGCTGGAATCTGAGGGCTCCCAGCACTCAGCTATGGGCTTAGGCCAGTGTGGGGGTCTTTCTACCTATTGCTGTGGGATCCCTGGAGCCTCCAGGATGTCTCCAGTGGAATCTGGGGTCCACACAAGAACAGACTAGGCATAGGTCTCAACTTTCTCCTTTTCAATTTGACTCAGAAACAAGTAGCTATTAAGCCACATCATTCCTTCTTATTCACCCTAAAAATCTCACATAAAAATGTAAATAACTATAAAAGTCCCAGATTTTTACCAACTCAAACACATTAAAACTCTTTCTGTGGGAGTGACCAAACAATGACAGGCCCAAATCAAGATCCATCCCATAGGCAAGCACCAGTTCCTGAAACTCTTAATAAAACTTGATTGATTTCAGAAAGGAATCTAGCATGTCTGTGCTCTGAGGGGTTTCCCTCAACAGCTCACTTGTACAGATGCAGATATCCACAACCATACCTTGGATAAAGCTTGAAGACTTTAATGGAATAATAGGGGAAAGAATTGTTGCTCAAGAATGAGATAAGAACTATACAGGAAGATCAATAGAGTCAACTCATCTGGACCCTTGGGGCCCTCAAATACTGAACCACCAACCAAAGAGCATAAACAGAATGTACCTAGGCCTTCCTGAACATAAGTAGCTATCCCAAATGCTGTTGTTTTATGTGGGCTATGTTTTTCTAGCTAAGTTGCTATAGTTAACCTTAACTTTATTGATAATATCTACTTATAAGTATGAATACTATGTTTGACTTTCTAGGTTGGGTTACCTCAACAGGTTCATTTATTTTTACTTCCATCCTTTTGTTGGCAAATTTCATGATGTTATTGTTTTTAAGTGTTGAGTAATAGTTAATTGGGTAAATGAACAACATTTACTGTCTTGCCTCAGGGAGAGATGATGAGCTTAGTCCTGCAGAGACTTGATATGCTAGGGTGGCAAGATACTGCTGGGGGGGTACACAGACAGAGGAGGAGCAGACTAGGGATAAGGGGAATATAGTGGGATAGGTTGACCAGGTAGAAGGGTAGGAATTCAATGTAAAGTAAATAAATTTATAAAAACAATTAAATTTATTGTTTCTTTATAGCTGGCAGGAGTGCAAACATGTAGAGTCAGTTCAGAAATCAATGTATACATTTATCAGAAAAATTGGAAATATTGTTTATTTACCCAATGAACATTTGCAATGTGCTACAATCCCTATGAGTCTGTCTGTGTGCCAGTCTTGTAGAATCTAGAAATCCTTGTTTCTATTGTTGAATTACTGTTGGCTCTTGTACAATTCAGTCTTCCTCATACCTGAGAAATGAGGAAAGGGATTTGATGGAGACTTCCAATAGAGATCTGAGTATTTCACTATTTCTTACTAACTCTATTGTTTCAGGTATGGGTCTCCCCATTCTTTTCCATCTACAATAAGAAGAAGCTTCTTTAATGATGACACTAATCTATGATTTTAGCAGGATGGCATGTGTAATCTAATTTCCTTTAGACATACAACAAACAGCCTAGGGGCATAACAAGTTATGCTCTCTCCAATTAATCAGTAATTAAAAGAATGATTTACAGATGGATATTCTGGAGATATTTTATCAAGTGAAGTTACTTCCTTTAAAATAACCATCTTTTGTTTGCTAGGTTGACATAAGGTTAGCCTTTACAAATTCTCCCTTGTCAACTTCATACACAACAAATTGCTATTAAGCTAAAACATTCATTTCTGATTCACCCCCAAAATCTCACATATAGTAGGGTTAAAAAAAAAAAAACGGTTCAAACACATGAAAATTTGTGTCTCTATTGCCTGTAGAAGTGAAGAGAAGTACTGGAATTTTGGAAATCAATGTAGTGGTTTCTCAGGAACTTAGGATTCTACTTACTTCATTACATGGTTCTACCACTTCTAGGCTTATACCTAAAGGAAAATACACCACACCACAGAACACTTGCTTAACTATGTTTATAGCAGCTTTATGCATAATAACAGAATTTTAAAACAACTTAGATGTATGTCAAAGGAAGTTATAAATGTGGTTCATCTACCCAGTGGAGTATTACATCACTAAAACAATAAAAGAACTAAAGTTTCCAACAAATAGATGGAATTAGAAAAGAACATCCTATGAGGTAACCCAGGCCTTTAAAGTAAAATACAGTATGTACTTTGGTTTTATGATTTACTTATCTGACAACCTGGGAAAATAGCATATATCTTATTATAATCTCTGATGCCAGTAAGTAGTTCATAGAGAATGGCTTTCTAAATGTTAAAATTTGAGTGAGGAGTTAATTGACTAATAAGGGAAGGTTTTAAGCCCTCATAGCACAGAGTTAATTCAATTCACAATAGGTTCTCTCTTTTAATAAGAAAATCATTCCATTTGACTAGATACAGAGAAGTGTGCAGCTGTATAAACGAGAAATAAGTCAGTGTGTGCTCTTACCACACATTTGGTTAGTTAGGAATTTGCTTACATTTTTTTTAGCGATGATATAACCACCACAATGCCACCAAAAGCGATTATCTTTGACTCACATACATGCAGTGATTTAGAATTCAACACATTCTATGAATCTTAAATAAAGTGTACATTTTTAAAACAAAGAAGTTGACTGGATTTAAATTTCATTTTTTAAGAAATGAGCCAAATGTACTGTTTCTTATTTGCATTCACAAGATTTGTTTGTTTTCAATGAAATTACACAGCAATTATTTGAGAGTCACAGTTCTCATGATTTTAAGCAGTTTGAACATTTAAAATTATTTTATTCATTATTACTCTATGATTTTATGAGTCAGCATTACCTTTCATTTCTTTTAGCTTTCCTCCTACAGTAAAAGTGGTATGTATGTAGTTCAGTTCTTTGATTAAAGTCATTTAACATGAGGAATAACTTCACCTAGAAGAATGATTTCAGTAAGACAGATGCAGGAAATTTGTTAAGCACACTTGTATGTGTATGTATTTTGGATTTCCAGAGAAGTATTTACTTCTGGAGTTTTAGTAAGGAAAATCAACAATTTTTATGAGTATATTTCCCCCAGTAGAACATGTGGATTCAACTTTGTTTTCCTACATTTTCAGAATTTTTGATTATAAAAATTACCAGAGGCATATTGATTTCATAGGACATAATTTAAAGCAGTCTCATCATGAACCATAAATTAGATCTGAGATTTCGGTTTTATTGCTTTGATGAAACAACATGACCCAAAGAAAGCAAGTCAGGAAGAATGGGATTATTGGTCTTACACTTCCATAATGGTATATTATTAAAGGAAGTCAGGATAGCCTCTAAAACAAGAATGGATTCTGGAGGAAGAAGCATGAAGAGATGATGGTCAGTCAGGTGCATCACTGGCTTGTACAATCTAATTTTCTATTGACCCTCAAGAAAATTTTTTGGAACTGATCAACCCATAGTGTGTTTGCACTCTCCAGTTAATCACTAACCAACAAAGTGAATTTCAGATGGATATTTTTGAGGGATTTTCTCAAATGAGATTCCTTCCTCTCAGAAAACCATAATTTGTAAGAGTTTACATAAAATTACCCATTACAACATACCCCTTTTCAACTTAATACACAAACCAATCACTATTAAGCTACACCATTTCTTTTGTATTCATAATAATTAATCTCTCATTAAAAATGTAAATAAATTTAAAAGTCTAATAGGTTTTTTTTAATAGTTTAATTGTTAAAATGAGGGTCTCTTACTGAGGAAATGAGCAACCAGTGATTGCCCCTCCTTGAAACCCTTTACGTGGGCAAGCACCAATCCATGACATTACAACTGATGCTCTGTTAGGATTGAAGACAAGAGTCTAACATTGCTGTCCTCAGGGAGGCTTTACAAAGTAGCTGACTGGGCACATGTAGACACCAACAGGCAAACATTGGATAGAGCTTAAAGACTCTTATAGAAGAGTAGGGAAATGATTGCAGTCCTCAAAGAGATTTCAGCTCCACACATATACCAACAGAGTCAACTAATCTGGACCTTTTGGGGTCTCAGAGACTAAACCACAAACCAAAGAGCAGGGAGAGGTGATGCAGAAGCCACAGAGGGGTGCTAGTTACTGGATTATTTCACCTTACTGGCCTAATCAGTTGTTTGTTAGAAATCAAAAACAGAGCCCAGGAGTGAAACCACCAAAACGGGCTTGGCAATTTTTCCATTAATTACCAATTTAAAAATTATTTACAAACAGATCATTGGTTTCAGTTGGTGTATGTGTCTATGTGTGTGTATGTGTGTGTGTAAACTATCATAGGTGACAACTGGCAAATTAGTGACTTTATTTGAAATTTATTTGAAATTTAATTACTAACCCAGCTTCACAACAACACATTATAAATCACACATCAATTTTTGTGTTTCCTACATTAACATACACTGAATATGTAGGTTATACAATGGTTACAAAGGGGTTAAGAAAGTCAAGAATCTCATACCAGTTAATGCCCTTGTGCCATATTTGACAAAATAACATAAAAGTGTCACTGAGATATTTGGAGTAGGTATTATTTGATTCATCCGCTCTACTGAATACTTAAGACACAAGGACAATGAATTCATTTGGCCTCAGGATTGCATCAGCTTCAGAAGAAGTCACAGATCTTGGCAGGCATAGTAATGGGATCTGGGAACCATGCATGTAGAAAAGTGTTTGGGAGAATAGTTAGCAAAACAAACCTCCAAATATCACTGAATTCACTTGTGTTAGCCATCTACTCCTTTGCATGAAGTCTGTTCTCAAGCAAAGTTTACATACCCTCTGAGACTCTTTAAAAATTTCTTCATTTTAGAATGTTTATCAGTTGGAGATATAACCCAGGTTAGGGATTGCTAAATGTGTTGACATTCCTTTAGCACTAGAATGACATCTGGCTCATACAGACACAAAGATACACATTCACATCTAAGGAAACTCCACAAATACACTAAGTAAAAACAGTAATGTATAAGAAAAGAGAAGTAAAGTTTCAAAATTTTTTCAGAGAACAGAGAAAGTATTATGAGATAAAATAATCTTTCAAAAGTGTTACTGAGCCTGCCCTTAAGTGTAGTTTGTATATCCTGAGTAAAATTGGGGAAAATTCTTCATTTATGAATGGTTATCAATTGGAGATAGCATCTTCATTAGAATTGCTGAATGTGTTCAAATCTTCTCTGATGTGAATCCTGAGAACCTATCTGCCTTAGATCTATATAAAAAGAAAAAAATTAATAAATCCAGGCATGAGGTTCCTTTCTGCCTTAGACCATTTTTATGTTCCTGGATGAAACACACACATACACACACACACATAAAAAATTCAATATATTAATATGGCTTAACAAGCACAGTAGACAGTAGCTGGGCAACTGAATAACTTCAATATTGTTAGAATGTATGTTCTATCTACACCCCAATATTACTTTCTAATTTATATGTTCCATCTTGGTTGCTCTTGACCTAATTGAGCAGTTCTCTGGCCCATGCCATCTTGTCCCTTTTACATGGCAACTCTGTTTCTTCCTCCAGCACAATTATTCTGCTTCCAAGTTGCTCTCCTCTTCCTTCTCTTGCACATCTCCTAATGCATGGAAGCACACTTTTCCTTTTCCAGAGTCTCAAGCCCAGGGAAACTAAACCTCTCCTCCCTCACTAATTTCTTCAGCTATTAGCTGTTGGCATCTTTATTTAACAATCAGAATTAACTGGGAACAGGCTCCCAGAAGCTAATTGCAGAACTTCTCATGCAAGTAGTTTTGGTGCACCCAAATTAGCATTAGAATACTAGCAGCTAAAGACCTGCACAGGCAAGTGTATCTGCACAAAACTGAGGTTTTTTTGTGCATTATTTCTGTGATGACTATTCTGTTCTCATTAGTTCTTACACTCTGTCAACCTTCTTGGAAACAATTTCCTGAATACAGACAAGAGGGATTTGAAAAATACATCTTATTTAAGAAACCTCTACCATCTTCTCTCACTATGTGCTTGTGCCAAATGTGGGACTCATTATTTCCATCTACTATAGGAAGGCACTTCACTGATGATGGCTGGGCAAGACACTAGTCTATGATTATGGAAGAATATGCCATCATAAGCTATTTTCTTGCTATTCTTTTAAGCCTGAAAAGTAGTATTTGGTTTTCCACAAGACCCCATAACAAATCTAGTCCCAAGTTCTTTACTACCAAATGATAGTGTTAGAATGTTTTCCAGGTCTTCTAAAGGGAATTAAATTCAATCAGATTTGTTGACTACTCACATATGTTTGCACCACTACTGTGTCAGAGTATCTTGCAGTCAGGTCACCATTGTTGAACAAAGGGTTTGCATATAGATTGATGTATATATACTTGTGTTTCTTTAAATTTTCTCCTTTATTTCTCTGTTTTCTTCTTCCACTTTGATCCTCCTGATCCAGCCTTTTCTACTCTACAATACACCATTTTCTATCTAGAAATATGTGTAATATTTCCCCTTTCTAGGGAGTACTTACTTCTACTATAGTCCCTTATTCTATTTCTAACATCTGGTTACAGTCATGGTATTTTAATGAAAATTTAGTATCTACAAAACATACAAGCATATACATAGCATATTTGAACTTAGAGAGACTGTGTGAGTTCATGAATTCAGATGCCAGTGTGTAGTTAATAAAGAATGGATTTTGAAGAACTTGAAAATTTGAATGAGGTGTTAATGGATTTATAAGGGAAGGTTTGAAGCCCTCTTAGTGTTCCGCGTGCCTCCCGAGTCCCCTTTCACACGTGGAAGAGAGACACGAGAGACGGAATTCGGGTATCACCACAGCGAGGCTTTACTTGTAACAGCAGAAGTGGAAAACATGGAAGGGGCAAAGACAGGAAGAGGCACAGCTTAAATACACCCTAGAGTGACGTATTCCCTTCTGATTGGCTGTTCACTCATTACCCACAATACGACGCCCCGGGTTGGGCAGTGACTTTTGGTGCGCTTTTGCCTCTTTGCACCTGCGCAGTTACTTGTATACTAGTGGAGAGGACACGATGTCCGCGCCATCTTGGAATGGTGAATGCTGACAGGCTCACTGTAGCTCCCAACATCTTAGGATATAGTTATTTCAATTCACAAATTGTTCTGTCCTTTTGGATGAAAATTATTCTGTGTGACTTGTTACAGAGAACAGTGCAGCTGTATAAACAAGGAAGAAGACAATGAGTGCTCATAACACACTTTTCTTTAGTTACTATTTTATTTTTTTCAGCAAGATTGTAACAAACACAATGTTACCCAATACAATTGTTTTAGAATCAAAGAGAAAAAACAAATGGCTATATGAAATATTCTTCATAGTAATCTACAATGTGCCATATTCTAGGACTTTTAAATACAGTATAAGTTTTGAAGAAGACAAAGGTGTTTGGATTGAGATTTTATTTGTAGAAAATTATACAAATAGACAGTTTCTCACTTTGCACTTTCAAATCTTAGTTTGTTTATTTAAAAAAAGGCACAAAATAATCATTTGAGAGTCACCGTTCTTATGAGTTTAATCTTTTTGTAAGTCTAAAAACTTTTTTATTCACCATTACTCCATAATCTTTTATTTAGAAAATTTAGCATGAATATTTTCTTTATTTGGAATAATGAATTCATTAAGTCACATTCAGAAGATTTGTTAAGCACATTTTTATTTTGCAATTTCTGAGAAGAATTTGCTTTGGGAGTATTAGCAAAGTACAAGCCCTTCTTTTTTATGTGTATATTGCACCAGTAAAACAGGTGTACTCATATTTTTGTGGCTATATTATCAGAATTTATTGTTAACCTTAGGCCAATTGGTTTCATGGACAAAACCTTATGCAGTCTCAGTTTGAACCATATGTGATATCACAGTTATGGTTACTATTACTGAAATAAAAAAAAAACACCTGACCCTAAAACCAAGACATGCAAGGAAAGAATTATTTGGCATAGACTGCTATTCACTATACATATCAAAGTAGTTAGGACAGAATCTCAAACATGGCTGGATCCTGGAGGCAGGAGCTAATAGAGGAGTATGAAGGGATTTTGTTGAGTGGTATGACTCTCCTGCCTGGTTGAATCTCATTTTGTATAGAAATACAAAAAACTGCCATGGGACTGAAGAGCCTGGAAATGGACTGGCACTCTTTCTTTAATCACTTATGAAGAAAATGATTTACAGAGGTTGTTTTGGAGGCATTTACTCGAGTGAGGTTCTTTCATCTCAGGAATTCATAGTTTGTGTTCCAAGTTGACATAAGCTTATCCAGTACAACTTACTCATTGTCAACTTCCCACAGAAACAAATTACTATTAAGCTACAGTGATCATATCTTATTCACCTCCCAAATTCTCATATTAAAAATATAAACAACTAGAAAGGTCCCATGTTTACAAGTTTAAACAGATTAAAATCATGGTCTCTTACTGAAAAAAAGACTAATTAATAAGCCTCCCAACATGACACCCATCCCATAGGCAGTAACCAATGCCTGACACTATTAATGATACTTAGCTTTGCTTGCAGACAGGCGTCTATCATGGCTGACCTCTGAGTGAATCCACCTAGCAGCTGACTCAAATAGATGCTGACACCCACAGCTAAACATTGGATGAAACTTAAGGACTCCCATGGAAGAGTATGGAGAAGGATTACAGGCCATGAATAGCATAGGAACCAACAGAGTCAACTAACATGGTCCTTGGGGCTTTCAGATTCTGAACAACCAAAGAGCATACACTAGGCTGGAACTTGGACTCTCCACTCATATCCAGATTGCTCTTCATGTGGGCCCTATCAAATTGAGTAGAGGCTATACCAAGAAATGTTGCCTGTCCATAGTACATGTTTCTATTGTTGGGCTGCCTTGTCTGTCCTCATTGGTAGATGATGCCACTAACCACACAGAGACTTGATGTGACAGGATAGGGGGATCCCAGGAGAACCACCATCTCTGATGAAAATGTCAGTAGGGAGATGGAGAAAGGATTGTGGAAGAGGGTGTCCTGGGGGTGGCAGTGAGCATAATGTAAACTAGATAAAAATTTAAATAATCCTAAAATTTATTGTCTCTGCATTGCTGGTGAAAGTGCAAACAAGAAAAACCACTTTGAAAATCAACATAGCAATTTCTCAGAAAGTTGGGAATCCACTACCACATTACCAATCCATACTACTCTTTGGCAAATACCCAGAGGACCAATCCAACATACCACAGGACAGTTGCTAATCTAAGATCATAACAGCTTAATGCATAAAGCAGAAACTCAATACAACCTAGATGCTTATCAACTGAAGAATGGATAAAGAAAACATGACTTATTTACCCAATGGTGTATTACCTAGCTATTAAAAAAATAACATTATAAAATTGGTCATAAAATAGATGGAACTAGAAAAGATGATCATGGTAGGTAAACCAAGCTAGAAAGTCAGAAGTAGTATGCACTCATTTATAATTGGATAACATCAGTAATGTTAAGGATAACTATGCCACAATATCCAGACCTAAAGAAGCTAAAAACAAGTTTGGCATAAGTAGGGACATAAAAGTCTCACCTAGAAAGAGAAACAGCATAAGCATTATGGGTGGACGGACATAGGGGATTGCAAGAAGGTAGGGAGTGGGGATGCAAACAGGAGTAATTAGCTGTTGGAGATGGTGGTGGGAGAGTACTAGAAAAGACAACTGATATCTGGGTTCCATCTCTTGGGAGAGCTGGAAACCTAGGGCAGAAATCAATAAGGGTGATCCTAATTAAGATTCTTAGTAATGGAGGACATGGAGTCTAAACTGGTCAAATACTGTAAGAAACTAGGCAAGATATTCAATAGAGGGATTGAAACATCAACCTAGGCAAAAAGCCTCTGCTCTAAAACTTCTCATGTCCATAAGATGTGCTAAGTTAAGGGTGGCAAAGAAATCATGTTAGTTAACAGCTAAGCACTGGTCATCTTTGAGACTCCTGACATTAAATGGAGCCAACCCTTGAAACTGCCTGGAGAGCCTAAATCAGATGCTGGATATACAAAAGACCTACTACAGAACTAAACATTATTGGAAAAAAATCTTAATTATATTCTTTTATACTCACAGTATAGCCCAATTTATATCAAATATGTTTCATAAAGCAACTAATGAAGTTAAACTCGGAGACCCTAAGCAGAGGTAGACAGCTAAAAATTAGTCAGAAATTGGAGAGTCTGCAAAATGCAAGGGAGGAAAGATTATAAAAGCCAGATCAGTCTAAGAAAACACAAGAAACAGCCCAGAGAACCTAGTATCTTGGAGATTGTAACTCACAAGGACTGAAATGACAATCAGAGCACGTGTGGGTCATGTCATACATGTTAAGTTGTGTAGGGCAATGCTGTTTTGTGACTTCTATTAGAGAGCAAGGTATGTTTCTGACTCTGTTTCATGAATTTGGCAACTTTCCCACCATTTTTAAGCTTCTCTATTCTTAATAAAATAGGATTTGCATAAATGTACTTCATGATGATATACCATGGTTGGTTGGTACCAATCTAGGCTACCCTATCCTGAAGAGAAAGGAAGGAGGAAAAGTCGTGGGATGGGAGGTTGGGTAAGATGACAAGGCGAGGAGGGAAAGGTTTAAAGTATGGTTTGTTTGTAAAATAAATAAAATAAAACTAATACTCTGTCTCTAGAAAAACAAAAATCTCATTGAAAAATTTATAATCTTTCAGTTATGATACAGCAATAGTGCAATCTAAGCAAAACAAAGCTCCAACAATAAATATCTAAATGCCCAATTATCTGGGATTAATTCATGATATTCTGGACTCCTCCAAGTATCTTGAATCACTTTCCCAGCTCTGCCATTTGTAGCACATTCAGTTTCACTTCTAGGCTCTTGTTAGCTCTACTCCATGGTTGTGGGTTTTTTGGTGGTCATACAATGGCACTTGTATTGTAAAAACGCTAAGGTTTTTCTCCACCTGGACTATACTTTAAAAATTATCCCCTCATAGGCTGTCTTCACACTGTCAAGCTTTAACACCTTTGCATATTCCCTAAGACTAAAGTCTTAGGCTTTCAACAGCCAATGAGGATAAAAACTATAGGAAGGTCTTACTTAGCCTTCACAGTCTCAAGACTCAGTTGCTTGCCATGACATCTTCATGCCTTCAAGACAAATACTGCCTGGGTGACATTTACACTACCACTTTTGGCTGCCAGTTTGAAGTAGAATAACTGGTCATCTCTAGAACAAGGCTTCAATGTGCTGACTTTTAGAAAACATTTCAGAGATTTCACCACAGGGATGCTGGTCTCTTCTTAATAAAACATCAACAGAATACCACTGAGCTTCCAACATTCAGTTACTTTCTACCTAAAACACAATATGTTCTATCGTAGCAATACCTCAAAATCTTGGCACCAACTGGGTTTAGTAATGGTTTTTCTTGCTGCAATGAAACACTCTGGAACAAAAGACAACTACATTGTAGGGAAAAGGGTTCATTTGTTTATGATTGCATATTGCTGCTTATCATCTAAATTTAGACTGGACAGAACCAAAGCATGGTAATAATCTGCAGTAAGGAGTTGATGCCTATGTCATAGAAGGGTGCTGTGGTGTAGTCTGGCTTGTTTCATCTGACTTGCCTAACCAGATCTTTTTTTTTTTTTTTTTTTTTTTTTTTTTTTTTTTTTATAAAATCCAAGATCATTAGCCTTGGCAAGGAACCACCCACAATTGACTACACCTTCTACCAAAAATTACTAGTTATGAAAATTATTTACAGATAAATCATTGGACATAATTTTCACAAATACAGTTTCCTATTTTTCAGGTAATACTTGTGTGTGTGTGTGTGTGTGTGTGTGTGTGTGTGTGTGTGTGTGTGAAGCAGCATATGTGACCACTGGCACACAAAAGTGGTTTATTTGAAGTTTAGTTACTAACCTAGTTTTTAGACAAGAAATTTCAAGAAATCATACATCAAATTTTGTCTTTCTTATACAAATGGATATTGCATATATAGGATATACAATAGCTACCAAGACGTTAAGAAAGACAAAAATCTCATAGAAGCTGATGATTTTGAGTCTGATATTTAACAAAATTTTAAAAAGTATCACTGTCATATTTAGATTAGGTATTATTTTACTTAGCTGTTTTCTGAAGAGCCAAGTCACAAGGATAATATCTGAATCTGGCTTCAAGACTGCATAAGCTTCAGGGGAAGGCACAGAGTCTAGAAGCTATAGTAAGTAGATGTCTAAGAAGCATGCACATAGACAAGGGTTTGGGAGAATAGTTAGCCATATAATAAAGTCTTAAAACCAATAGTGAGTTTTAACAAATGTAGTGGCAGACATAGGACAGTTATAGTTTTTGCCTCTTGGTGTATGAATAAACACACAAGTATTTAAAGGGCAGAATTATGGGCCAAGGCCTTCATAGTGTAAACTATTCTTTTTAAGAGAGTAGATGTCAACATTGTTAATGTTACAACTCTTTAGTAAAAATCAGATGTAGTGGTGGCCCCTTTTATAATTTCTCCTGTTGCAACTCCTTAATTATAATTTTGCCAAGTTAAGAATTGTGATGTAAATATCTGATATGCAGGATATCTAAAGTGGTAACAACTCAAAATTGAGATCTGCTGCTTTGAAGTATGCACAGTAAATATAAAACTTTTGCTTTGTTTTGTTTGTCTAGTATGCCAATGTATTCTCAGTATTGGTTTTACTTAATATTCTCATATACTTATATAACCTCAATGTACTGAGATATTTGTATTTTATGCTGTATTTTCACCTTCAGAAAAACACAATTACTAATCTGTAGTGTTCATGTACAAAGCAAGAATCATTATCATCTTTTATTTAAATTTGGACTTAAGATGAAGTCAAGTATGCCAATTAAGTTCAGAAACAAAAGAAGTCTACCTACTTTCTTCAATACTGTTCATTGTAGGGATTTGAGTTTAAAACAAGTAAGTAAAAATGGAGTAAAAGTCATATAATGTAACAGAAGAATGTAGAGGATGTGGATTGCTGAAGTGATTCTCTAGGAAGGAGACCATAAGCACTGCACACAGGATTTTTAAAGCAGGTAATATGCCTGTGTCCTTTCCCCATGTGCGAACAAATTCGCTAAGTGGATTCAGCAGTTTGAAAAGGAAAAAAAAAAGATAAGTATACAAATTTACATGGGAAAGTGAGGAGAGAATAGGATAGGAATGGCAGAAGTAGGAATGGAGGTTTGTGGCTTTGACAAACACTAGTGTCATGTGTGTAAAAATTTACACTAGAAATGAGAAAAATATTTCATATTACTTATCAAAATTTATCATTGTCAAGAATCCAGAAAAGTCAATCCTGGATAATAGATATGTTGAAAGCAGAACTCTTAAACACTGTTGATAGACATCAAATTTTGGAAGCCACATTTGGGTGGTCAAAAAGGTCAAAATAGAAATACCATGTGTTCCAGTGTCATTACTCTTGGCCAAATAAACAAAAGACATTTTATTCCTATGTATTTTCACATCCATGTTTATTTCTGTTATGATCATAATATTGAGAAAATAGATTCAGTCTAACTTTTCATCACCGAAATAATACATAATAAAGTGTGTTATATGTACACAATGTGAAATTACTAAATATAAAGAAAAATCGTGTTATGAAATTTTCAGGGAAATGGAAAAAAAACTTGAATAAATTATCCTGAATTACATTTCCCAGGCATAGAAAAATTCATGACATTCATTCTAGTATATGGTGATAAATTCATGTATTATCTGTGTTTAAATTAAAGTAAATGTGCAGTTAGCCATTTACTGTAAATTTTATATTGGGAAGGGATCTATTAATGAAGAAAGGATATTAGAACTTGTGTAAAATGAATTTGCAGAGGCCACCTATCAATGCAGAAATGTACAAACCAAAAAGGCATACTGAAAGAAAGGGAGAGAAAGAGGCCCATTAAATTCAGGATGGGGAAAATTATATGGAATCCTGAAACTTTACAATCAGTAAAAGTAACAAAAAGTATATTTAGAATACACATAGTATTAAATAATTCATGTTATAACAGGGAGTAAAATTTTAAGCCTTGCTTGGTTGAAGAAGATGAAGGAATGATGTGGTAGAGGTTGTGGTAAGCAAACAGGATTGCCAAATAAGCCTGTGAAAACCTAGTATTTTAAGTTAATTAAACATACATATTTTTTCTGTTTCATATTTTAATTGAGAATAGATTTTTTTTCATGGACTGTATACTAATTTCTGTTTCCTGTGCTCAAACTCTACCCAGCTCCTCTCTACAATTCATCACCCAAATTCATACTCTTTTGTTATTGTTATCACTAGAAGATAAATAGATGTCTAAAAAGAAAAGGAAACAAATATAAAATAAGATAAAATAATATTGTAAAGAACAAGATAGAATAAAATAAAACAAGTAAATAAACAACAACAAAAAAGAAGAGTCAAAGTATAATAAGCTCAATCGGTCTCAAAAGCACACAATAACACCTAAGAAAATTCCATGTATACATAAAATATGAAAGCATCTAAACAAAAAACAAATCTAGGTTTAAAAAATGACCAGCATTAGTTTAATGAAATAAAATAAACTTCAAAATGTATCACTCAGTTCACTTTTGTTTGCCGTGTACTTCTGTGCACAGAGCCTGCACTTAAGTTTAGTTTGTATACCCTGTGTGATGCTTGGAAAATTTTTTAATTTTGGATTGGTTATCAACTGGAGATAGTGTTTAGATAAGGTATTGCTGAACGTGTTAAATCCCAATCTTAGCAATGTAAGTCTTCTGATTTAGATCGTGCAAACCATGTGTATGCTGCTACAGTCACTATGAGTTCATGGGTTTATCAACCCTGTTGTGTTTAGAAAGCCTTGTTTCTACTGTGGACTCTTACACTATTTCAGCCCCCTTCACCATCATTCCCTGAGAAATGAGGAGAGGAATTTGATGGAGCCTTCCCACTGAAAACTCAATGTCCATGGTTTCTCACTCTCTGTACTTTTTCACTTTTTAATGAAGGGTCTCTCCCTTTATTTCTATAGTATGAAACTTCTCTAATTATGACTGAGAAAGACACAAACCTATGATTATAACAGAATGCCATTGGGAGATATTTTGTTGATATTCTCCTATCACAGAACAATAGTATTTGATTTCCACCAAGGTGCCATGGCATATTTATTTGCATGCTCTTGGCTACCAAAGAGTTGTTAATCATGGGTTCTATCTCATTCTGTGGGCCTTAAATCCAATCAAATAGTTGTTGGTTAGTCTTACAATGTTTGTACATCTATTGCACCAGAATATCTTACAGACAAGACATTTGGTGTACATCAAAGGATTTGTAGCTGGATTGAAGTACTCTTTCTCATCTGTTACAGCATGGAATACTTTCTAATTCCATGAATATTAGTAAGTAGAAGAGACATTCTAGGTACTCACCAACTTAAATTCTCTATGTTTAATGAATAATATGTATTGCCCTTACTAATAGTGCCTTACCACCAGATTTTGGAGAGAATGAAGTTCTTTCTTCACATCCTTCAATCCTAAGAATATTAGCTAGCATCACCCTCATCAATTTCTGAGAGTTTCCTTTGACTTAAGTTTCTAACTCTTCTCAGAGATGACATCAGATTCTAGTGTTTTTCCCTGATACTCTCTCCATCTATTCTCCTTACAACTGATTCCTCCTGTTCCCAGCCTCACACTTTACCCACAGATAGATCCCACTTCATATCTCTCCATGATGTAAATTCAGTTTCCCATTATAACTGAGATTTACATCTCCCTCATTTGAGCCCTACTAATTACTTAGCTTCTTTGGGTCTGGGGTTAGTTGCATATTCACCCTTTACTTAACCACTAATATTTACTAACAAGTGAGCATGTACTATGTTTCTTTCTACGGGTCTAAGTTAGCTTATGCAGGTTGATAGTGGGTAGTTCCATCCATGTTCTGGCAAATTTCATAACATTACTATTTCTACTAAACCCTTTTGTACCTGACTTGATTCTTTAGGTCATGGAATTTCACTAGAGCAATAGAAACACTAAATCAGATGCCAACTATGGTTCAAACTGTGACTGCTTGTCATTGTGGCCTGTGAAATCAATTTGGCTTGGGAATGTGTTTCTAATCAATATATTATGATATTATAAATGGACAAAGATGTGTCCACCTATTTTACTGGCTCAATATACACATAAATTGGGTCTTTATTTCTCAGTTATGCCCCAGAAATTAATTCTTCCCAGAAAATTCAAAACAGACACATATATAGAGAAGTTTAATTTACAAATCTCTAGGATGTTTTGTAATGAAGTATTTCTTCCAAATAAAAGTATCCATCACCTTAAATGGTTTTAATCAAAGAACTAAAATATATGCTTACTGCCTTAACTGAGGGAAGAAAACTAATAAAAATAAAAGATAATGCTGAGATTATGGACTACTAGTAAATAAAAATAAAATTTCCAACTTTCAAAACATATCAAAATCATAAATATTTTGTTGTCTATAAAAATGGCATCAAAACAGAAATTTGAAAGTATAAACTGAGTAACAGTATATTTGACTCATATTCTTCAATTAAATTTGAATCCAAAAACTTTCCTTTACCTCAAACTTTACAGTGTCTTTAAGAGTTATAGCACATGGTACATTGTAGAGCATTTTATGGGTGTATTTCATATATTTCTTTATTTTAATCTCTCTGAGTCAACAATAATTGTGCAGTGTTTTCCACCATCCAACAGGAAATCACATTCATAACAATGAAATTCTGTGATAAGAATTTCATCATCTTCTTTCTTGTTTATAAAGCTGCACTGTTTTTCATAACAAGTCAAATAGATAAAAAAAGGATAGAACTCTCTGTGAAATTAATTAACTATATCCTAGTAGAGCTCAAAATGTTCTTTGCTATACATGTAACTCCTTACTGAAACTTTCAAGTACTCATTCATGAAAATCAATTTTTTCAGATCTGGTGTTAGACCTTTATTTTTATTTTATTTGTTTGCTTGTTTTGGTTTGGGGATTTGTTTTTTGAGAAATAATTTCTCTGTATAGTCTTAGTTGTTCTGGAACTTACTATGTAGACCAAGAAAATATCTGACTCACAGGGATCTATCCACACTTTCTTCCCAAAGATGGGCTTGAGGTTATGTCCACTAGTAACTGGCTTAGATCCTTATTCTTAATAAAACACAATGCTAAAATGTCATCAAAACAACCAAACAAGTTGACAAGGTATGAAAAGTACTTGAAATTTTGATATGAAGTTTTTGTTGTCAAATCTCCTGGAAATCAAAGAATAGTCTAGAATTAAAATGGTATTTTGATATGAATCAGAATAAAAATAATTAATTTATCATATAAACAAACTGAAAGACAAAATATCACATGGTCAGCTCATTAGATGCTGAAAAATCCTTTGGAAAAAATCTAAAACCTATTGATCATAAAATTCTTGGAGGGAACAGTGATAAAAGATGCATACCTAAACATAATAAAAGCAATATACAGCAAGCCAATAGCCAACATTAAATTAAATGGAGAAAAACCTAAAATATTCTCACTGAAATCAGTGAGAAGACTAGCCTTCCTACTCTTTTTTTTAAATCTATTCAACATAGTAATTAAAATTCTAGCTAGAGCAATAAGACAGCTAAATGAAATCAATGGGATATAATTGGAAACAAAAGAGTCAAGGTATTACTATTTGCAGATAATATGACAGTACACATAAATGACCCCAAAATTTCTACCAGAAAAAAAGAGGAAATAGAATGAGGGGATTTAAAGGAGAGCAGCTTTTACTGGTATGTGAAGTGAATAAAAATAAAAAGAGTTATGTCATCAGAAAGGGAAGACAACATAGCACAAAAGAGGAAGAACTGGGTAAAATATAGAAAATTTAGTAATACAGTTATTATGGGCACACACACACACAGAGTGAGCTAAATAAAATGCTAGGCCCATATAGTGACAATGGACATGAATAACCCGTCCCTGTCTCTTGCTTGAAGAAATAGCAAATGGAAATTGTCAGGAGTAAAGTCAAAACAGTATATTGTTGACACAACAATCATGTTCAAGGAACATACTCAGGGCTGCCATCCAATGTCACTATCTTAAATATTATGATGGCAAGAGTGACACTTCAATTAAACCACTTTGCTAGGAAGAATAGCCAATATAGCACAGTCACTTCTGGCTTCAGATCTCTAAAGCCCACCTCTACCCAAAGAAAAGAGAACCAGAGAAGGACATAGCACCAAAGCCTGCAACAGGAGCTGATCTGAATTGAAAAGTATGAAATAAGCAATTCTAGCTAAGACCATAGAGCATGAGATTTCAATATAACAATAGTTACAATGCTAAGATTACAATGGCTAGTGACGCATCAGAGTCCTAGTCATTGAAATATACAGGAAGCTATGAGACTGCCTAGCCTTCTTCACATAGCAACCTAGTCAGGTAGGAAGTAATGTATAGCAACACACCATATTGATGGCTAGAAAACTCAATTTCAATGTATTTCCTCCTTTGTATGTGACAGGTAGTAAGACAATAGTTTGCTGCAAGTGTCATAGGAAGTACAGGTTTTTTTCCAACTCACAATTTACTGGTCTTCCAAGTGGAAGAATAAATGTCATTTGTTGTTATTCATGTATCTGAAGTATGAACAAGAAAAGGCAGTATAGATATGTGTGGAAAAATCCTGACACAAATTTTAGCCATAAATTTCAATAAATAATCACTGATTTGAAGGAGAGTATTATGGAGTATATACCATATGCTTGATAAGGGGAAAAGAGTAAATGGTATTTAAAATGTCAGTTTTATTGGATGTTTGCTAATAATGACTCTCTATTACCTTTGAGCCAGATAGCAATTTGAAGCAAATAACATAGTTTTAAAAGATAATTTGAAAGTATATATACAAAATATACATGAAAGGTACCACCCCTTCAATTAACAAAATAAGCTATTTCTATGATTTCCAGAAGGAAGGCGAATGTATCTACACTAAGTAGTTTTTAGCAGCATATAGAGAATGTAGAATTGGGGAACTCCTGATAGTTGACACTGTGTGCAATGGGCAGATATGGTTAAAATTTTATAAACATGTGAAACTACCCATCTCCCAAAGAATGAATGACTGAATTCAAATAGAATGAATAATAAATTTTGTTTATATTTTGTACTGAAGTGATAAAGTGAAATTTGATGCAAGTAGTTTAAAAAAAACATATTTTACAATTGTTCTTCACAAAATGTATTTCTAAGGTATTTGGTACACTTCTGTTTGCATAATGACAGCCATGACACACTAATTCATATAGAGCATAGGTGATAGTTATAAACAGAGAATAGCAAAATAAAATGGTACACAGTGAAAAGCAACTTTCAGAAATCTGTAATTTTTTTCTCAAATTTTCCTTTTGAAGAAAGAGTAATAGAGTAATATACTGGTTTAGAAAGAAATTAGGGATACTTTTTACAAATATATATCTGATGAATAGGTAAAGCTATTTAGTTTATATGTCTGCCATATTAGAAGCAAGGTATGGACAGTAAAACTACAGGGACACTACATGTTTTTTCTTCCCTTGTTATACCATTAAATAATTTAGTACACAATGTTGCTTGGCCATAACTTCTCTCCATAGTTTGGTTACCATCTGTGTCACATGCACTGCTTGCTTCAGTTAACACATCTTCTTTGATTAATTTCAACAATGGCTTCATTCTCATTGATATATTTTCTCATAATTCTGCTGATTCCATCAATGCTGACTGAAGAAAGGGTAAGTTTAAAATGAATAATAATCTAAATCTACTTATAAACTTCTCAAATTGCAAACTAACTAACAGTAGTAAACTCAAAAGTATCCTATATGTGACACTATTCTGTAGGAGTCTTGGGGCACTTAACAGGGCTTTTAGTGATAAGAATGTTAGTTTACCCTCTCCAACTGTGGCAGATATTACAGGTACCAGTGACTTGTGGTAACTGGACACTTGAAAATGGAAATGCACTACAAACATACTGTATGGACCAGAAATTCAATTAGATACTAAAGGGATTGAGGTTCATTTCAGTTGCAAAGCATGGAAGGTTGAGTTAAGATATGAAGCATGTCTTCTGTCAGCATGTTCTCACTGTAAAATGTGAGGCTGGGGCACAAAAATCCAGTAGTGAAGCAAGCACTTCATTTTAAATAAAACTAATTTTCAGGACCAAAACAAAAAATATATTTTAATATCGATAGTATATGAGATATACCTCAATCTCAAGAGATAAATAAATTCTACCTTGCTGTATAACGTGTAGATTGATTTTTAAAATAGGGTTGCTAATATGATGTAAATTTGATATGAACTCTGTTAATATTAAATATTTTACATTTATTCTTAGTGATTTTTAAAAGTCTTTGTAACAAGAATTCTATTGGCAGTCATTAAAATTTGTAATATAGTATAAGAAGCAGAAAATTAGTATTACCATTTCTGCTAAGAAAAGTCATTTTGATGATATTGAGATTAATAGAAATAGAATTGTGATGACAACATTAGCTTAGATAAAATACAATTACTATTACAAATGTCTAGCATGCACTTTCTTTCTACATGTAATTGGTAAATGTGTGGGGTCTATTTGTTCAAGCACACTCTAATAGTCCCTGTTCTATGAATATAAAATAGATAACAAATATAGACATATATTAGACAATGATGTACCATGTGGTGACATATTTTAGGAGAAACCTATAAATTATAAGAAAACCTTTGTTCATAGTAAAATTGATAAATTAACCTGAAACATCAAAGAACATATACAATGACACCTGTCTTTTACATGTGCTTATATATTCCTCTTAGAGGCCAACAAATCATTGTAGAAGTTCAAGCTTAGATCATGTTCTGACAAATTATAAGCATTATTTCACCACTGAATACAATCTACATAAGCACATATATACAAGATCATATATACATTTGAACTCATGCTATCTGGTTATCAATTGCATATCAGTAAACAACGTAAAAAGAAATCATTTTACTACATCGATTTACTCTTCGTCAATAAACTGAAAAATTTTATTGTTAATATCAGAAAGTTATATGTCAAGAAGTCCTGAAAAATTTGTTCCAAAAATTAAATAGTCCTGTTATAATACTGAGAATGGACCTTTTTGTGTTTATCCTATTAGTTAAACTCTTTCTAACTTTGGGTGACAGGAGTTTAGTGCACCCTGGAGGTCAAACATTTATCTTGAGTTTATGGCCTCTTCTCATCCTATTTCATCCTGTATAAATATAGTTAGATAGGTTTTATGTTCCTTACTGTAAATGTTGCTATAAAAATGTATCTGTTCCTCAGGCACTGAAGCGGACTCAAGCCAAGATATTTGCTGATATCAAGTTTTACCTCAGAACAATTGTTTGCCAAAATGTAATAAATAACAAAGATGTTATTCAGATGTCACATGGCTCTGACCAAGAAAAAGTTTTGTTTAGACCATCCAGACTTTGTTTTGAATGTTGAACTCATCATGTATTGCCCTGAATAAAGTAGAACTGGTTGCTTAATATAAATAATGGACTCTATAAGCTGCATTATCATGACTCACTCAAGGGCCTAACATTAGGCACCAATAAAAAAATTTTACTCTCTGATTCAAAAAATCTTTTGACAAATATTTGAAAATAGTGAGTACTGATTTTTTTCATATAAACTAGGAGCTTTCTAGTATCCTAAATGCTATATCCATTATTATACTCTCTCTGTCAATCTATATCCTATGTACTTAACCATACAAACACAAGAATGGAGAATGTAAATGAATTCAATGTATATTCAATAATATAAATATATTACACTCTGTACATAGAGGCAGAATAAAGAGTTCTGAAGAAGCTGTGTGTGTGGCAGAAAGCTAGGAATTGCCATCACTTCAAAATTCATAACATCCAACTAATGACTGTCCCAACTTTGAAACCCATCCCATGGGAGAGAGCCAATACCCTACAATATTAATAATACTCTGCTATGCTTGCATACAGGAACAATCAAAACTGTCTTCTGAGTGGCTTCATTCAGCAGCTGATAGAAGCAGATACAGAGATGCACAGCTGTGGAACTCTGGGAGTCTTGTGGAAGACTTAGAGGAAAGATTAAACGAGCTAAAGGTGTCAATGACATCGCAAAAAGACATAAATAGTCAACTATCCTGGGCCCAAGTGAGCTCAAAGAGACTAAATCACTAACCAAAGAGCATGCATGGGATGGACATAGGTTCTTTACACATATATAGCAGATGTGTACATTCGTCTTCACAAGGGTCACGTAACAGTTAAAGCATGGGCTACTTGTGACACTGTTTCCTGCTTTTGGAGTAATTTTTTAAATTGATCTGCTTTGTCATGGCGGCGTGGTGGTGGTGGTGGGGGACTCTCCTAGATCTGTAGGATTTGATGTGTCAAAGCATGTGGTTATCCAATTGGGGCATTCTGAAGTCTAAGAAAAAGAAGCTGGGATGTCTGGAGATGGTGTTGTGAGGGTTGGAGTTAGAGAAGTGGAGGGAGCAATTGCTGTCATGAGAATATAAAGTGAATAAATAAATTTATAAAAAAATCATTGATTTTTCAAAGATGGTTCATTGGTAAAATGACTATCATGAAAGCATGGATCTAAGTGTAGATAGCTAGAAATCATGTAAAAAGCAAAACTTTTTGCCATGCTTTTTATTTCAGCATTGGAAGAATGAGAAAGGACAATCTAATAACTTGTTGGCGATTCAGTTTGGCTATACTGATAAGTAAGGTCTAGTTTTAGTGAGAGATCCTATCTCAACAAACAAGGAAGAGAGGAGCCCATGCCCCTAGAAAAGTTAATAATATCACAAATTTTAAGCAAAAATTAGTTCCTACAGATTAGGCTGCTGTTGGCAAAAAAGTAGGTTGTCAGTCACAGTTGTATTTAGGTAAAAGGAGAAATATTTGTTCAACCTAGATAATGTTAATTACACTGTAAAATGTGCCTGTGTAATTTAGTCTTTCTGATAAAATTTGTTCTGATCCATATTTATTTGTAGAAAAACTACTATTATAGCATTGATAGTCTTTGATTTTAAATTTCTATTTTCTTTCCTGTCATATAATAATGTATGAATGTGTGTCTTAATAATTTAATTGTGTTTACCTGCAATTTAAATTATAAAATACAAAGCAATTGTCAGTGTTTTCTATTGTATCATAATATTTCGTAGATAAAACGCTATCCTGCCATGTTGAAAAGGCTAAAGCAAATTAAAATATACTTTTATCATGGCAAATCACATTCTCAACTTGGGCACAAGATATAGACAATTAAAAACTCAGAAACCAAGGGTCTACAATCAAAAGCACTATGGAAATCAATAAAAGATTACTAATCCCACACCTGAATTGAGGACTTTCTTAATTGTCTCTTAAGTGTGTCAAGTAGATCCATTCCTTTGAAAAATCTCAAAACATTCAATTCTTACATTCAAGTGTTCGATTACATATGCACAACATATATTTAGATGAAATAACCCTACCAGTAGTAGCATAGAAGCATTTTTGTATGGTGTTAGGGGGCATCCATTTTCAAATTTTACAGTGAATGCTGTCCTATACTACTTATCTATTAAGAATGAGGACATCATGAGTTTTAGAGACAAATGTATAGAAGTAGAAAATATCCTGAATGAGATAACGCAGACCTAAAAGCACATGGTATGTACTCACTGATAAGTGGATATTAGCCCAAAAATTACAGAATATCCAGGATTCAATCCACAAAAATCAGCAGGTTAACAAATAGAAGGGCCCAAGTGAGGATGCCTCAGTCCCACTTTGAAGGGAGAAGAAAGCTATCATTGGGGGCAGAGGGAAGGAGGGTACTATGTGGGAGAGGAGAATAGAGGGGAAAGGACAAACACAATCAGGATTTGTGGGAAATAGTACTGAAGCCTTGAGGGACTTCAAAAAGAATGGAAACAGGCAACATCAGGAGGTAGGAGTTGGGGAATGGGGAACTTCTAGAATGTACCAGAGACCTGGGAGGTGAGAGACTCTCAGATGAAATGCCCTACAGTGGTTAGAGGGAGCTTGCAGAGTCTACCTCCACTAGAAAGACAGCATCGGGTAGAGGGATGGGGTTGCTATCCCACAGTCAAAAAGTATGACAGAGAATTGTTCCTGTCTAAAAGAACTGCAGGGACAAAAAAGTAGAAAAGACTAAGGGAAAGGAGGTCTACTGACAGGCCCAAATTATGATCCAGCTCAAGGGGAGGCTCCAAGACCTAACACTATTATTGATGTTATGGTGTTTTTACAGACAGGACCCTAGCATGTCTGCCCTCCAAAGGCGCAACAAATAGCTGAAAGAGTCAGATCCAGGTACTTACACCCAACCAATGGACAGAAGCCAGGCTTGAAATATGGAAAAGCTAGAAGCTGAGGAGGAAGGTGTCTCCATAGGAAGAGCAGCAGTCTCAACTAACCTGGACCCCTAAGATTTTTCATACACTGAGCCACCAACCAGGCAGCTTATACCAGCTCATAAGAGACCCCCAACACATATACATCAAAGGACTGCCTGGTATGGCCTCAGTGAGAGAAGACACATCTAATACTAGAGAGACGTGAGCCTCAGGGAGTGGGGAGATATGGTGGGTTTGAGTGGAGTGTTAGGGACATCTTCTTGGAGAAAAGGGAGGAAGTATGGGATGAGGAAGAGCCAGGGGGTAGACCAGGAAGAGGATAATGACTGGACTGTAAAACAAGATTTGAAACTAATAAAATTAAAATAACAACAACAAAAACAATAACAACAAAAAAACCAAAATAAAAACAAAAAACAAATGCACATTGGAAGAAAAAAATGCTTTACCAGCTTTTTATTCAGGTTCTTAAAAGATTAAGTGACTTGAATGAATATGAACATTAAGCTCAGACTAACTCTTCTATTCTGCTTGAACAAATGGACAAATGTTTGCCAGGACAGGACTTGGAGAAGACTTGGCTTGTCAATATTCAATTATAGATAGTTGCTCTCTAGGAAGGTATTCATAGTAGGCAGCTTTTGGAGCAGGAGGAGTCATTATCTTCAGTGGCATAGGCACTGGTGATGTACCTTTGTTCCAGAGAAAACTTCAAATACAAGACCATTTGTGTTTAAGCCTAGTGTGTCACAAATAACAACTACAAAGGCAAGAATTAGGAAGTATTTATTGGAAAAAAGTTTACATTTCATGAGAGATTGATGGAAATAGTCTGAACTGTGAACAAGACTTTGAGATTCTTTTATGAAATCATCAAAAAAAAACATGAAAAGAAAAAAAAAACAAAGATGAAACCCATGATGATTAGTATAGTACAACCACAGAAGTTTATAGTCTAAAGCATAGCATTTTTTCATTCAATTTGATCAGACTACAGTAAGGAAGACTGAGTGATCCATGATAATTCAACTGTGAATCTTGCCATGACATGATATTGAATTTAAAGCATAGGTTGTCAACTTGTTTGTTGTGTGATACCTTTGGGAAGTTGAATGACCATTTCAAAGGGATTGTATATCAGATAATTACATTATAATTCATAACAGTAGCAGAATTATAATTATGAAGTAGCAATAAAAACAATTTTACTTGTGGGGATCACCAAAACATGAGGAACTATATTTAAGTATCTCAGTATTAGAAAGATTGAGACTCACTAATCTAAGGGAAAAAGGGTTATGCCATAAATTTTGAATTGATTCTAGTTCATATCTACCTGCACCATGAACCACTTGTTCAAAACACCTTTTGTGCCTGTAGGTAAAGAAACTAATTTTCTTACTTTATTGAATTTATACTTTCTCTTGATCCTGTGTTCATGTTGTTAACTAAACAATATATATGACACAAAGGAGAACATCTTATGGGGAACAGTATTTAGGATAATCAGAGGATTATGGTGACCATTGTTGGGGAAAAAAATCAGTACTCACTAATTTCGTGTATTTGTGAAAAGTGTTGTCGAATAAGAGAGGAAAGCTTTGTATTTGCTGCTTAACAATAGTTCCTGGACTGAGTCATGCCAATGACATTACTGAAACCATTATTTTTAGGAACAATATATTCTCAGCTCATACAAGAAAACACTCATGTCCAACAGAATTGATTATCATACAGTAGGCATTCAAATATTTGTAGGAGCCTGATAATATTTGATTAGCATTTTCAAAATTATACGGTTTATTTGGCAGTCGAACAGGTCGAAGATAGTCTTGTTATCAGCACATTTGAGGAGTTCTCTCTGGGTCTGTGTCAGAACCTGAGGTAGAGATTATATTTATAGCAACTACTTCTTTAAGACTCACAAAAACTATACAAAGTTACAAGGTGGGAAGAAACTGTGAGTTCTACTAGCCTCCTGTCACACCAAGAGACGATTTGGTTCAGTTCAAGAAAGGCTTCTTACTCAGTAATCTAACATGACAATTTTAAATATTTGGAGCAAATTTACCAGGTCTTCTCAACACCAAGCTTTTACATATTAACATTTTCTTAGTCTGCTTGGGAAGAGTAACTTGATCTAATAAAGTGATTATTTCTCAGTTTATTCAGGTTCATAACAAAGTACCTGATAATCTAATAGTACTAGTTCAAAGTTACATATTATTTTGTAGAAATGTACATGTAGAATGAAGCAGATGGGTAGAACAAAGCTTTGGAATTGTCAGACCAAGATCTGAAGTTGAATTTTTACAACACTATGGTGGCATATGAGTAAGATGAATATATTAAGCACATGTAAAGAACACAGTATCATTATATATTTTCACTGAAATTTTGTCTGAGTTAGTCACTTAACTATTAACAAATAAGGATTTCTTTAGAATTTCAGAGTCTTCTCCTAATAGATCTCACTATCTGGTATACGCAATTACGTACTCTCTGTCTATAATTTTTTCCAACTAATATTCCCAAGAACAGAGAGGACTAGTGAGTGCCTAAAAATATGATCCAAAACAATTAACAATTCCTTGGATAAAGAATGCACATTTAGTCATCTGCAATAGTGAGAATCTTATCTAAGCAAATATTGTCATCCTCCTTCTTTTATTACTAAAATACAAATATAAACAAAATTCATTTCAAAATTCAAAGATGAGTTTACTTTAGGGAAAAAAGTAATATTAATTAATGTTCTTCATCCACTGTCTTTTTAGTAGATAAAATTTCTCAAAAATATGTAATTATTTTTAAAATTAAGCTTGGTAGAACATTTGTTAGGAGGCAGATACTTTTAAAACTATTAAGATTAATAGATAAAATGTAACATCTTAACAAAGTTCATATTGAATGAATACTTTGTCAGTAATTATATTAAAATCATTGGTAAGCTACCATCTGAGGTGGTGGTTATATGTCTTTTGAGATGATGCCAATCTTCACATAATATAAAGATTAAAGGATAATTTTGCCAGTTTGTCCTTACAATCAACTTTATTTAAAACAAAAATGTTTGTCCACTGTCATATATTTCTGCTTCTGTCTCATATTTTACAGTGGGTGCATTCTAACTGAGGACATGCTTGATATCTAAACTCTTCTCTCCATACTTTGTAAGTGACATGTGTCCCTATCTGCATCAAATCCAATTTGAGGTCTGGAAAGTACCCTGTATTTGCAAAATATTTCTATTTTCAAATGAGTTATTGTCACATGTGACTGGTGGCAGTTATATGTGGCAGTGGTGTAGGATGAAAACTTTCTCTCTTATCACTATAGATATGGTAAGTGCTCCAAGATTCCATGATAATGTTATCACCTATCAGACAACTTGGATTTCTCCACTGTAAAGTCATGTGCAAATTCACAAATTTGTTAGCCAGATCTGAAATGATTATCTGTTTTAAACTTACCCTTCCTTCAATGAATATGGGCAGTAGCAGCAGAATTATGAGAAACATGACTTGGAAAGAAGCCTTGGCTGAAACTAATGAAGGATATAATAGTTGATCCAAGGACTGCATGGGAAGAGAACAAACTACATTTTAATAGAAGTTATCCATAAGAATATGCAATGAATTCTTAAACAGTATATCAAGAGAAGAGATAACGTGTAGGATCATGTAAGTCTCACTAGGCTAATCTTTCTACTAACAGGGTTAACAAATAAGCTAAAATACTTTACCATTGTCTCAGTTCTATATTTTTAAATGGAAAATAATTCTTAGATTCTTTCTTCACATATCTATCTGGCTTCAAAAGAAAATTTCAGAAAGAAAATCATTACAATTTTTTGAAAGTCGCTTTTCACTTTGTACCATCTTTTATTGTGCTATTCTGTGTTTATATCTTTCACCTATATTGGACATGAGTCAGGGTGCTAGGATTGTGGTTATACAGAAAGAAATATATAACCATCTTAAAAATGCACTTTGTGAAGAACAAGTGACAAGTTATACAATTTTCTTCTTATACTAAAATCAAATGTTACTTTTTTTCCTTCAGTTGAAAAATATAAACCCAACTACTGAATTGGATACATATTTCATTTAAGCACACTAAATGGTGTGAGAGATAGTTGATATAATGTGCTTCAAATTGTTATCTGGCTGAAAGATAATACAGAGTGATTATCAGGAAACATCAGGTATGTTTTATGTCTTTTAAACATCATTTACCACTTTCTTCAAATCTTTCCATATTCTCTATAATGGTCTTTTTCAAACCACTGCCTGTTTCTTTATTGGTATATATCAATAATAATTAAATCTAAAATCTCTTCCTGGATATTTGTAATATTTTATCTTGCTCTTACTTAGACAAAAATAACTACAAAGTATCCACAAACATTCTGGATTAAACTAAATCATCACACACTCTTTGCCTCTACCTTACAGAGTAATGTACATATTCTTTTATTCGGTGGACCAGTGAGTAGTGAGTTCCAGGTAAGGCTATTGCTTCTTATGTTACTTAAGGCAAAATAATGGCCTTATTATCTATTGTGAGTAGTTAAAGAAATGCTTTAAATTGAGTTTTCTAGCCATCATTAGAGTGTGTAGCTTTATATTAGTTACTTCTTGACCTGATTAATTTTTCAACTTTGGGAAGCAAACATACAACTTCTCCATATGTTTCAATGATAGAGGCTCAGATGTATCACTAGACACTGTTATCTTAGCATTGTAAATGTGTCATCTTACCACAGAACTTACATTCACACTCCACAGTCTTACCTATAACTGCTTGTTTTATAGGCTTTGAGTTCAGTCAGGTCCTGTCACAGGCTCCAGTGCTTCTGTGGTTCTCTTAGTTTCTTTCTTTTTTTGGGGTAGAGGCAGGTCTTTAGAAGTTGGAGGCCAGATGTGGTTGTGTTTCATTGGCTGTTCTTCCTAGCAGAGGGAGGTAATTGAAAAGTTTTTCTTGGGCTCTAATTCTTGATCATCAGAATATTTAAGGAGTGATAATGGGTAGGATTCCTGATTAATTTACCAGAGTGTACATGTTGAGTAAATAATCTAGTTTGCCTTTGCTCTTGGATACTTTTGCTTTGGTTCTTTAGGAAGTAAAATGGAAAGAATGAACAGACATGAACCATTTTTACTCTCTGTGTCTAGCACTTTAGGTCACAGATTATTCTTGTGTCCCTTATAACTGCATTAGTAAATATTTTTGGATTTTATCTAATATTTTATATTTGCTGAAATGTTTTCTTGCCTTTATTTTAGTCTTACATATGTGATAAAATGGATTTGTGGGTTTCATGTTTTTGTAGTTGTTTTTTATGTATTGATTTGTAACAATTTAGTAGAATATGGCTTGCCTCAACCCTATCTTTTCTACACCAACAAGTATTTGTTGAATGAAAGAATGATTTATTCTTAACATTATTAAACAATTTTCATACTTGATATATAAAATTCATAATTGACAGCTTACTGTCATAGTATCAAACGCCTATATAAACAAAATGAAATAAAACAGGAAAGAGTTCTCATAAGGCTTCACCTCAGTGACAAAAGTGTCACTGTAATATTTAGATTAGCTCTTGGAGTCAGCTTTTCCACTGAGGAGCCTAGTCACAAGGGCAAAGTTTATATCTTGCGTCAGGATTGCATCAGCTCCAGAGAAAGACGCAAAAGCTTGCAACCATAGTAAGGTGTGGGAAGCACACCTGCTTGGAAGAAGAATTTGCTATACAATCAAGCATTAAGACTTGTGGGTATTACCTTTAATCCCAGCACTTGTGAAGCAAAGGCCAGCCTGGTCTACAGAATGAGTTCCAGGAAAGCCAGGGCTACATAGAGAAACCCTGTCTTGAAAAACAAAAACAAAACAAACAAACAAACAAAAAAGACTTGTGGGTATTAACAAATAACCTGGAAACCATAGTATAGATTTAGTTCTTTGCTTCTTGAACTGCTAATAAATATTGTAAGTATTTAGATGACAGATTGGTGGACCCAAGGCCTTTATACTGTACTTTATACTGTAAAATACTCTTCACTGTAAGGAAGTGGTTGTCAAAACTCCTGATGATGCACACTTTTTATACAAATCCTCAAGTTATGGAAACCCCCATTTTAAAATTTTTTGTTGCTTCTTCATAACTCTAATTTTGCCAAGATAAGAATAATAATATATGTAATGGTGATATTTCACAAGTGAAGTTTAAAGTAGTCACAATGCACAGGCTGATATCTGATATTTTGAGTAGCACAGGATATATATTAAAGTTTTCCTTCATTTTATCTGGTATGTTGATGAGTTCTCAGTCTTGGTTTTTCACAACACTATCATGTACTCATATACTCAGTCTACTCTGATATGTGTATTACATGTTATATTTTCAATGTCAGAAAATGTAACATGTAATACACATATCAGAGTATTTTTAAAGCATATAAATATGTCTGTGCCCTGAGAACATGCACATACAAGTGCGCCACACCTAAAAATGAAAGTTGGGATGTACATGAACTTGCAAGAGAAAGTTATGATGGAGTTGGATCAGAACAGGAGAAGTAGGAATGGAGGTCAGTGGGTTTGAGAAGAACTAGTTTTATACATCAATAAAAATTTACACTATAAAAGTAAAAAAATTCATTATACTTATTCAAAATTATTATCATTAGTACACAAATGACAAAAAGTCTATCATGGATAATATATATGTTGGATGCAAAACTTTTAAACACTATGCAAAATCATAGCCTCTTTTGAAGAGAGTCCTTGAATTGTCAAAAATATCAAAATAGAAATACCATGCGATCCACTGTCATCACCTTTATCCAAATACACCAAGGTGTTTCTAGTCCTCTGTATTAATATTTGCACATCCATGTTTTTTCTGCCTTTTTTATAATAGGCATGACATTGAATACATCTAGATGACCATCACCCAATCATAAACTCAAGTGACAGCACAAGTTGGGGAG
Source organism: Arvicanthis niloticus (assembly GCF_011762505.2). NCBI lineage: Eukaryota > Metazoa > Chordata > Mammalia > Rodentia > Muridae > Arvicanthis > Arvicanthis niloticus. Next base: position 49,109,564 of record NC_047674.1, read on the forward strand.
GATGTAATGAAAGGGAAATTCTTCCATTGCTGGTGGAATAGAAAACTTGTATAACCTGTCTATAAATCAATCTGGTGGTTCCTCAGAAAATTGCAAACAGTTCTACCTAAAGACCAAGGTACTCCATTCCTGCACATATACCCAAAAGATGCTCTACTTTACCACAGAGACATATGTTCCACTATGTTCATAACAGCCTTACTTGTAATAGCCAGAACCTCAACTTAACCCAGATGTCCTTCAGCCAATGAATGAGTAAAGAAAATGTGGTTTATTTACACAATGTAATACTATTTAACTATTAACATTGAGAACATCATGAATTTTGCAGGCAAATAGATGGAACTATAATTTAGGTATCTCAGACCCAAAAGGATGTGCAAGGTATGTACTCACTGATATGTAGATATTAGCCAAAGAATATAGAACACCCAGGATACAACTCAAGGACCATAAGAAGTTTAAGAAACAGAAAGTCTAAGTGAGGATGCTTCAATCCCATTTAGAAAGGGAAACAACATAATCACAGGAGGCAGAGAGGGCAAGGAAAACTTGGGTAGGGAAGGGGATGGAGAGGGAAAAAGGGAAATTGGATCAGGTATGGAAGGAGAAATAGGAGAAAAACCCAGAGGATCGGGAGAATGAATGAAAATATGCAGTTTTTGGAAGGCATGGGAAGACTATCTAGAAAGTTTCAGAAACCTAGGATATAAGAGACTCCCAGGGCTAAATGGGGGTGACTTTAGCCAAAATTTCTAAAAGTAGGATGAGAGAACTTGAAGACTTCACCTCCATTAGATAGACACAGGCTCAAGTGGAAGTTCAGAGTTAACAACTCACAGTCAAAATATCGAACTTAGACTTGTTCACATCTAAAATAACTGCAGGGACAACAGTGGAGTATAGACAGAAAGAAAGGCTGTTTAGTGACTGGCCCAACATAGGCTCCATCTTATGGGGTGGGGGACACCAATGCCTGACACTATTACTGATGCTATGATGTGGTTATAGACAAGAGCCTAGCATGGCTCTTATATGAGAGACCATACTAGAAGCTGACTGAGGCAAACACAGATACTTACACCCAACCATTGGCCTGAAGTTGGGAACCCCTATGGATGAATTAGGGGAAGGATTGAAGGAGCTGAAGGGAAAGACAACCATATAGGATCACCATCAGTCTCAACGAAATTGAACCACCAGGCGATCTCAGAGATAGAGCCACCAACCAGGCAGCATACAATGGCTGGTTAGAGGCCCCAGGCACATATATAGAATAGGACTGCCTGGTCTTGCATCAGTGGGAGAAGATGTACCTAAATCTCAAGAAAATTGAGGCTCCAGAGAAGGAGAATAACTGGGGAGGGGATGGTGGAACTTTCACTTAGAGGCAAGTGAAAGGGAAATGGGAGCATCCTCCTGAATTTAATTGGACAGGAAATGAGATGACTAATTGTAGAGGGGCAGGAAGTGGACAGTGGACACCTGCTGTAATATAAATAAATAAAATAGTTAATTAAAAAATAATTCTACTTCCAGCATATAAGATCCCTTGTAGTCTTTTCTGAAATTTATGTTACTGACGATGGTAATTCTGGCAAATGTAGGATTAATTTTTTTTCACTCTCTTTTGGCTTAAATTTTTGTACCTGCATAAAGTATCTTTTTCTAAAAACAACTCACTTCCATTCCTACTTCTTTCATTGCTATCCCATTTCCTCACCAATTTCCCTTGCAAATGTATGTGCTTACTTTGTTTCCTTTTTAAAACTGCTGAATTCAATTAGAGAACTTGCATGTACGTGGGCATAGGACACAGGAATACTTTTCAGATTTTAAAATCCAATGGTATAGTGCTATGGTTTCCTACCTAGAAAATTATATCAGCAAATAGGCATGCCTATTTTTTACAAAGAAAGAAAAGATATTCTGATGATGAGAATGTTGTATAAAACAGCCATGTCAAAATAGTTTGAGAGAATATGAGTACATGAGAGAATTGAGAAAAACCAAGAGTGAGAATATATTGACACACCAGATCAGTGAGTCAAAATTTAAAGCAACCTTATACCTGTCAAAGCAGCAAATCTCAATGTGTGGTTTAAGTGAGTTGTAATTGTTTAGATATCACATATGAAACAAAATGCATATATATATATATATATATATATATATATATATATATATATATATTCACATATATGTATATATGAATCTATATCTGATATATATCCATAACAATGGCAAAATTATAGTTATAAATTAGAAACAATAAATTAAAGATAGACATCACCACAACATGAAGATTTTAATTAAAGTGTTACAGAATGAGAAATGTTGAGAATTCCACACTTAAAAGGAAGAATATTTTACACCAAATATGCCTTGGGCCTATAAATATGTCATATACATATCTAGAGTATTCATAAGACACCAAGAAAAGAAAAACTATAACTATTCTATGGCTACCACTTAGTTCATTAATAACCACTGGTCTTACTCTTACTTGTATTGCTAACTACTCTCCTAAGCACTCGTCTACATGCATGCTTCCTACACTTCTATACTATTGCTGCCTGGATCTGTGCCTTCCTATAAAGCTAATGCCATTATAAGACCAAATATACACTTTATCCTTGTGACTTGGCTCTACCCTGGAGAAGCTTAATCAAATAATACCTAATCTAAATATCATAGTGACACTTTTTGTTATTATATGAAGTATCAGATTTAAAAGCATAAGCTTCTTGGAGTTTATTGTCCTCCTTAATCCATTTCTAGCCATTGTATAACCTACTTAGGCAACATCCACTTATATAGAAAAGACAAAAACTGATGTGTGATTTGTAATGTTTTGTCTGAAAGCTGATTCAGCAACTAAACTTTAAATAACAAACTTCTGTTTGCCAGTGATCACCTATGCTACTTTACATAAAAACTAGAATTATCTAAGAAGAGGAAACCTTATTAGAGAACATGACACCCAGAGATAAGTCTAAAAATAAATTTCTCAATTAGTAATACATTAAATACAGCCAAGCCCATTGTGGGTGGTTCTATTCCTGGGCTGGTGTTCTTGTACTATAAGAAATCTGATTCAGCATGTCAGCTGAAACAAGGCAATAAGCAGCTCCCTTCATGGGTTATGCATTAGTGCCTGACTGTAGGTCCCTGCAATGTTTTTGTTCTTTTTGTTGTTTTAATTTTTTGTTCTGACTTCCTTAGATGCTGAGCAGCAATATGGAATTGTAAACTAATATACCCATTCTCTGCAACTTGATTGATTTGATTTTAGTGATTCATTACAGCAGGAGAAACCATAATTAAAACAAGTTGGTACCTGGATTTGGGGGTATTGCTTTGACAGAAGAGACTGTTTTAAGAAGGATTGTGTAGTGATTTTGGAATTTGGGGCTAGAAAATAATTGAGCATTGAGAGCTCAGTAGTGGATTCCCTGAGAGTTTAAACGTTAAATATGTTGAGAAAAGTGGAAGTATAATGCCTGCCTCCTAACGTTTCAAAGGGAAACTTAAAACTTTTATAGGGCCATTTGCTATTTTGATTTAAGATTCTGTCATTCTAGTCATCTATGGATGAAGAATCAACTGTGATTCCCAAGATCAAGAAATCAGAAAGGGAAAGCTTTAGCTTTCTGGAATATGCATTGCTGGACAGCTGAATCTGAGAAATTAGTTGTGATTAAGAAGAGACTAGCGAAGTGGCTGGATATAAAATTAATTCTACATCCTTAGTCATCAAGGAAATGCAAATCAAAACAACCCTAAGAATATACCAGTCAGAATGGCTAAGATAAAAAACTCAGGTGACAGGAGATGTTCATGAGGATGTGGAGAAAGAGGTGGTGAAATCCCATTATTGGTGGGATTGCAAGCTGGCACAAGCACTCTGGAATTCAGTCTGGTGGTTCCTTGGAAAATTGGACATAGTATTACCTGAATACCCAGACATATACCCAAATGATTCTCCAACATAAAACAAGGACACATGCTCCACTAGGTTCATAGCAGTCTTATTTTAGCTGGAAAGAAATCAGATGTTCTTCAACAGAGAAATGGATCCAGAAAATGTACATTTATGCAATGGAATACTACTCAGCTACTAAAAACAATGATTTTATGAACTTCTTAGGCAAATGAATGGAACTAGAAAATATTATTCCGAGTGAAGCAACCCAATCACAAGAGAACATAAATGATATGTATTCACTGATAAGTGGATATTAGCCCAAATGCTTGGAATACCCAAGATACAATTCACAGACAACATGAAGCTCAAGAAGAAGAGAGACCAAAGTGTGGGTGCTTCAGTCTTTCTTAGAAAGGGGAATAAAATACTCAAAGGAGGAAATACAAAGACAAAGTGTGGATCAATAACTGAAGGAAAGGCCATACAAAGACTGTTCCACCTGAGGATTCATCCCATATACAGTCACTAAACCCAGACACTATTGTAAATACCAAGAAGTGCATGCTGAAAGGAGCCTGATATATCTGTTTCCTAAGAGGCTTTGCCAGAGGCTGAAAAATACATACAAGGATGCTCATGGACAACTATTAGACTGAGCATGGGGTACTCAATCAGTTCCCCAATGGAAGAGTTATAAAAAGGACTGAAGGAGCTGAAGTGGTTTGTAACCCCATAAGAAGAACACTAATATCAACAAACAAGACCCTCCCCCAGAGCTCCCAGGGACAAAACCACCAACCAAGAAATACACATGGAGGGATCCATGGCTCCAGTTGTATATGTACCAGAGGATGGCCTTGTTGGGCATCAATGGGAGGAGGGATTCTTGGTCCTGTGAAAGCTTGATGCCCCAGTGTAGGAGAATTCGAGGGAACAGAGGTAGGAGTGGGTAAGTGGGTGGGGGAACACCCTCATTGAAGCAGGAGGAGAGGGAATGAGATGGGGGTTTCCAGGGGATAAAAACTGGGAAAGGGGATAATATTTGTAGTGTAAATAAAGAAAATAGCCAATAAAAAAGAAAAAAAGAAACAACACCAGAAAGAAAATAAAGATAGTTTAAATACATCCAGCAAAATTAACTCAAATAAATCAGTAGCCTTCCTTCCTACAAATGATAAGCAGACTGAGAAAGAAATTATGGAAACAATTCCTTTCACTATATACACAAATAATATAAAAGGTAACTCTATCCAAACAAGTAAAAGACCTGTATGACAATAACTTCAAGTCTCTCAAGAAAGAAATCAAAGATCTCAGAAAATGGAGAGATCTCCCATACTCATGGAGTGGCAGAATTAATATAGTAAAAATGGCCGCCTACCAAAGGCAATCTACATTTCCTGTCAAAATCCCAACACAATTCTTCAAAGATATGAAAAGACCAATTCTCAAATTTATCTGGAAAGGCAAAAAAAAAAAAAAAAAAAAAAAAAAAAAAAACAAAAAAAAAAAAAAAAAAAAACAAAAAAAAAACAAAAAAACAAAAAAACAAAACAAAAAAACCCAGCAAAATCAGTCTTTAACAATAAAAGAATTGGAGAATTACCATCCCTGACCTCAAGCTTTACTACAGAGCAATAGTGGTAAAAACTGCATGATATTGGTACAGAAATAGGCAGGAAGATCAATGGAATAAAATAGAAGACACAGAAATAAAACCACACACATACACACATTTGATCTTTGACAAAGAAGCCAAATATATACAATGGAATAAAGAAAACATCTTCAATAAAAGGTGCTGGTCTAACTGGCTGGCTGTATCTCGAAAAATGAAAATAGACCCAAATTTGTCACCTTGCACAAAGCTCAACTCCACGTGTATAAAAGACCTCAACTTAAAACCAGATACACTGAATCTAATTTAAGAGAGTGAGAAATATCCTTGAACTCATTGGCATAGGGGAAAATTTATAACTCCAATGGCTTATGCTCTAAGATCAAGAATTGGCAAATGAGGTCTTGTAAAACTGAAAAGCTTCTATAAGGCAAAGGACATAGACAAATCCACAACCTACATATTGGGAAAAGATTTTCACTATCCCCACATCCTACAGAGGACTTTAATCCAAAATATATAAAGAATTCAAGAAACTAACCACCAAAACTAAGCAAACCAATCAAAAAATGGGGTATAGAACTAAACCAAGAATTCACACCAGAGGAATCTCAAATGGCTGAGAAGTACCTAAAGAAATGTGTTGATAAACTTAGTGATCAGGGAAATGCAAATCAAAACAATCATGATATTCCATCTTACACCAATTAGAATGCCTAAGATCAAAACCTGAGGTAACAACACATGCTGGCCAGGATACAGAGAAAGAGGAACACTTCTCCATTGCTGGTGGGATTGCAAACTGTTACAACCACTCTGGAAATCAATCTGGAGGTTCCTCAGAAAATTGGAAATAGATCTACATGAAGACCCTGCAATTACTTGTGAATATACTCAAAGTTTTCCCACCATACCACAGGAGCACATGTTCTATGTTCATATCAGCCGTATTTGTGATAGCCAGAAGCTGAAAAAAATGCATATGTTGCACGACTGAAAAATGGATACCAAAAATGTGGTTCGTTTACAAAATAGAATACTATTCAGCTATTAAAAATGAGGACATCCTGAGTTTTGCAGGCAAATGGATAGAACTAGAAAATATGGTCCTGAGTGAGGTAACTCAGACTCAAAAGGACATGCATGGTATGTATTCATTAATAAGTTAATATTAGCCAAAAATAAAAAGTACATAATACCCAAGATATAGTCCACAGAACTCAAAAACATCAACAAACTGAAGGGCCCAAGTAAGGACACCTCAATCCCACTTGGGAGGGAAAAGAAAGCAATCACAAGTGGGGAGGGAGGGAGGGAGGGACCAAGGAGGGAAAGTGGACGGGTGCAGGGGTGGGGGGAAGAGGAAAACCAGATCTGGTATTGAGTGAAGGTAAAGGACTGAAGCTGCTATCCCATAGTCAAAACTCTGAGCCATAATTTTTCCTGTCTGAAAGAACTTCAGGGATGAAAATGGAGAGGAGCCTGAGGAAAAGAAGGTCCATCAACAAACCCAAAATGGGATTCAGCTCATAGGGAGGTCCCAAGGCCTGACACGATTACTGAGGCTAAGGAGCACTCACCAAAAGGGACCTGTCATGACTGCCCTACAAAAGACTCAACAAGTAGCTGAAAGAGTCTGTTGCAGATACTTGCACCCAACCAATGAACAGAAGCTGCTGACCCCTGTTGTTGAATTAGGGAAGAGCTAGAAGAAGCTGAGGAGAAGGGTAACCCTGTAGGAGACCAGCAGTCTCAATTAACCTGGACCCCCTGAGGTCTCTCAAACACTGAACCACCAACCAGGCAGCATACACCAGCTGATATGAGGACCCCAGCCATATACAACAGAGGACTGCAAGGTCTGGGTTGAGTCAGAGAAGATGCACTTAACCCTCAAGAGACTAGTGACCCCAGGGAGTTTAGAGGTCTGATGGGGTGGGAGGCCAGGGGTGGGGACATCCTCCAGGAGACAGAAGATAGGGAGGAGGTATGGATTGTGGAACAGTGGGAAGGTGGGCCTGGAGGAGAATGAAATTTGAAGTTTTAAGTTAATTAATTAATTAATTAATTTTAAAAATAAAAAAATAAACATCTGGTCATAGACTTTTTTTCATTGGCAGACCTTGTCTATTTGTTTAGGGGATATGGGGTTCTTTAAATAGTTTGCTTGCTCATGATTTAACTTTGGTAAGTATTATCACTGTAGACACTCATCCATTTCATTCGGATTTTCCAGTTTTCTGGAATACAGGCTTTTGAAGTTAAACCTAATGATTCTTTAAATTTTCACATCGTCTGTTGTTTTGTCTCCCTGTTCATTCCTGATTTTGTTCACTCGGCTACAGACTCTCTGACTTTTGGTTAGTTTTTGCTAAGGGATTGAATATCTTGTTGATTTTGCTCAAAGAACCGTCTCTTGGTTTTGTATATTCTTTGTATTGTTCTCTTTGTTTCTGATTGGTTAATTTCAGTCCCGATTTTGATTATTCCCTGCCTTCTGCTCCAGACTTAGGCTTGCTTCACTTTTTCTAGAATTTTCAGATATATATTTATATATTTGCACCTGTAAGATTTTTCTAATTTCTTTATGGAGGCAATTACTGCCATGAACACTCCTCTTATCACTGCTTTCACAGTGTCTCTTACTTTGGGGTATGCTATGCCTTCATTTTCATTGAATTCTTGAAATATTGCATAGATGACTCTTGGGTCCATTTGATTCATAATCTCTGTTAGTTTCATTATTGTTCTGTTTAGTTTTTGTCTGGATGACCTGTCAAATGATGTGAGTGGATTTTTGAAGTCTTCCATTATTACTTTGATGGTATTGATGTATAATTTAAGTTTAGCAATATTCCTTTTATAAATGTGGGTGTCTTTGTGTTTGGGGCATAGATGTTCAGAATTGAGATATCACCTTCGGGGATTTTTTTTTTTTTTTTTTTTTTTTTTTTTTTTGTGATGAGAATAGTGTCGTTCCATGTCTCTTTTGATTAATTTGACTCAATGTCTATTTCATGAGTATTAACATGGATACTCCAGCTTGCTTTCTGGGTCTGTCCACACGGAAAACTTTTTTCCAGCCATGCACTCTAAAGTAATGTCCATCTTTATTGCTGAGGTATGTTTCTTGATGTTTTCACATCCATTCTGTTAGCCTATGTGTTTCTATTGGAGAATTGAGTTCATTGATGTTGAGAGATATTAATGACCAGCGATTGTCAATTCCTGTAATTTTGCTGTTGGTGGTTTTAGCATTTGTATGTATAAAAATTTTGGTTCATTTGGTTTTTTGCTGGTATGGAATTAGTTCCCCCCCCCCTTTTTTCTTTTGGATGTAGTTAATTCTCCTTGGGTTGTTTTCCTTCTTGTATTTTCCATAGGGCTGGATTTGTGGACAAATCCACAAATGCTGTTTCAATTTGGATTTTCATGAAATACGTTTATTTTTTTCATGTATGGTGATTGGTAGTTTTGTTGGTTACAGTAGTCTACGTTGGCATTTGTGGGTTTTTAGAGGTTTTGAAAAAAAATCTTTGCATGCTCTTATGGCTTTTAGACCCTCTGATGAGAATTTGGGCTTGATTTTGATTGGTGTGCCTTTTGATTTATATGACACCTGATCATTCCCTTAGCACTTTTAATATTATTTTTTTCTTCTGTAGATTTTGCCTTTTTATTATTATATGGCAGGGTGATTTTCTTTTGTCACTCAGTCTAGTTGATGTTCTATATGCTTCTTGCATGTTTATAGCCATCTTTTTCTGAAGGTTGTAAAAGTTTTCTACTATGATTTTGTTGAAAATATTTTCTGGACCTGGGAGCTTAGAATCTTCACATTCTATTATTCTTATTATTCTTAGGTTAGGTTATTTCACAGTTTCACAGAGGGATCTTTTATACCATCATTTGTTTATATTTTATCTTTCATATCTGAGATTCTCTTCTATATCCTATATTCTGTTAGTGATGCTTACATCTGTTGTTCCCATTGTCTTTTCTACATTTTCCAAATTCAGGGTTTCCTCAATTTATGTTTTCTTTATTTCTTCTATGTCCATTTCCAGGCCTTACCCAATTTTATTTATTTCCTTCACCTATTCAATCGTATCCACCTATACAGCTGTAAGGGATATATTTGTTTCCTCTTTAAAGATCTCTACTTCTTTGATTGTATTTTCCTTTATTTCTTTAAGCAATTTATTAATTTCCTGTATAAATCCCTCTACCATCTTTTTAAGATTGGATTTACAGTCATATTTTTTGTATTTGGTTGTATTACGGTAGCCAGTGTTTGCTGTGAAAGTGTCATATAGCCCAGTATTTTGTTGATTGTGTCATTTTGAGGGTTTTGAAATCTGTATGGCTTTGGTCCCTGCATGTTTCTGTTGTAGTAGATATTAATAGGTTGGGGGATTCTCAATGGTCTTGATGTGGCGGCAATATGATAGGTGTTCTTGGACAAGACGGTTACAAGTAAGCAGGGCTGTATGGTCCAGGATCTGAAGGTCTGAATGGTAAGGAAAAGCAGAACAAATGAAGGTAGGTATCAGGGTGGAGGCAGAATGGAGGTATGCCTGAGCTACCAGATATGACCCAGAGGATTCAGCAAGCAAGTAAGATGGGTAGGAGAAGGGAAGCTAACCTGTATGGTTATATGGGTATGATGAAGATGAATAAAGAGGTGCACTTAGAATGGAGTTTCTGAGGGAATAGCAGACTTCTCAGGGGAGCTTGTCTTGCCCTGAAGGACTCACCCAACAGGGAAGATGTGTGGAGGAAGGAATGGTAATCTGTATATATCAGGAAACACAGGTCTTTATTTTTTAAGAACTGATCAAGCATTTAATCTGCATTTTTAGGGAGAACTTTAGAACTAAAGCTCTAATAAAGATTCATCATCATCATCATCAGACATCATCATCCCTAATAAAGAAAAGTCTTTTTCAGGAAATTTCAATAAAGTAGCTAATTAAGAGCTAAAATTCACTAAGCAATATATAGTCAGAAACAAGTTACTTGCTTCTCTTCAGAGTTACTACTGTAAGGCCACATAATCAAATTCTCAAACTACACCGTCACAAAAGACCTTGTAGTCACCACTTTAACCAAGTAGTCACATATAACATTATCAACTGCGTGGTGTCTCAACTCTATAAACCTCTAACATATACAATATGAGGTAGAGGGCATCACCTGTTTACATGTTCTTGCCAAATAAGGTTTCACTTAAACTAATAAAATCTTTGCTCCAGGGATGGTCAAACTTTTGATAATATACTACCACTATCATCTACAAACTTTTCAAAGAAATCATGCAATCCATGAAGTCAGGAGCACACAAACACACAAATATATTCAGTTTACAATGTTGTTTTGTGCTGTATTCATAAATATCCTTGTCTTTGGATACAACCATGGACTAACAGTTGGACAGGTCTAGAACCAAACTTTTACTTAACAAGAACAGTAAATGAACTGACAAGCAGAGGATGAGGTCAAAGTTCAAATGTAGCCACATTCTACAGAACAATTAGTCAGTTAAGTGCACAGAAAATGGAGAAGTGGTTTGGGTACCACGCTTTTTAACACAAGTATAAGTTAAGTGTACTCAATCACCAAAGCCAACACAAGAATCTTGACTGACTACAGTTATGGAGACACTTTGGGACTACTGAGTAAATTTTAATACACAAATTTTAATGGACATTGTTAATTTGACTTGGCTTTTTTTTTGAAATAATATTTAAGAATTAACATGGAGCTTGGTGGTGGTGGTGGTAGTGGTGGTGGTAGTCATGGACACAACTCATGCATTTATTCCCAATACTTACAAGGCAGACAGCCAGGTGGGATCTCTGAGTTCAAAGTCAAACAGTCTATAGAGTTAGTTCCAGGACAGCCAGGGCAACACAGCAAAATCCTTTTTCAAAAGACAAACAAACAAGCAAACAAACAAAAAATCAAACATGGTAGAAAGAAATCTAATTCCTTCCGTCACTTAGGAGGAAGAGGCAAACTGTCTCAACAACAGGAACAGTGGCAAAGACAACAAAAAACTGGTAACAATATGGAAAAAAAAAAGGTTGATCACTAATTTGGTACTGAACTTCACTGTATTTTCCCTGATAACTTATGTGAAAGTGAAACTTTCAGGCCATAAAAGACATATATTACTACTGAGAAGTACAGCAGAAAAAGATACCTTCCCCAGTAACTGTTTCTGAGTTCAATTTTCAATTTACTACTTGGGTAACCTAGGGCAAATTACAATTAATATTACTAGGTTTCCATCAATTCTATATAATTCAAAAATAACTATATCATTAGGTTCTGAGAATGACTGGAGATCTAATAAAGCAAAGCACTGTTGCCAAAAGTAAACCTGGTTTTTGTAATTGATAATACAAATTGTCATAAAATACAAATGTATTAAGAAAACACTCCTTTTTACATTACACGTGGAGAACTACAAAAACATAATTGACTTTTATAAGTCAACTGGGAATCAAAGTAAATAGGGAAGAACAAAAAAAAAATCAAGATCAATGCAGTATTTTTTAAAATCAAGAATTACCAAAAAGGCAAAAGGAAATATCAAATCTTTATTCAGTCTCTGGTATCTATTATAGTGTATAGTTCACTTTTGGTATTAACTTATCTCTGCAAAAAAAAATGCTAATAAGCAGAAGTTGAGACTATTTCCAAAAAAAAAAAAAAAGCAAAACAACAACAACAACAACAACAAAATACATTCAACAGATTAGTATGCTTATATGCTTTAAAAAGTAGTTTTTAGTCTTAATTTCTATAAGTTCCTTTAAAGTACCTGAGCATCGCTGTTATCAATAGATTCTGGTTAAGGTTTACAAAAATCAAACAGATGCAATTTCCTTTAATTAGGCATAAGTTAGTTGTTCTCTCCTTCCCCTGGGAGTTAGGAGTTAGGAGCTCCTCTTCTCCCCCTGGAGGCTCATGGGACCCTATTTTGGGCTGCTGCGCCTAAGCCACTGTGTAGCCCTGGACTGGGCTTGCATGGCAGCACTGCTTGCTCACCTGCATGCCCAGGAGGTGCGAGAGTGAAAGGTGCAAGGAGAGTGCCTAGAGCCCTTGGGCCTGAGGGGAGCAGTAAGGGCCCCAACCCTTTTGGGGGCACTTGGTGTCACCAGTCTTTTTTTTTTTTACTACGTTTTTTTCTTGATTGTACCTTTCATCAGTGAAAAGGTCCTCTCCTGATTAATTTTACTCATATTCTACTGTTCTGCTTTCATTAATGCATCCTTTTCAGTTACACCATTTGTAGTAAACTAACTTCCTTCACATTTACCCTAATTTGAACACAGATACTTTATAAACCTATATAACCATGAGAGAGAAAAATGTTTGCCTTTATTGTGATATACAAGGGAAACCTCATTCAGGATAATTTCCATTTGCCTGTAAATTTCAAAACTTAAAATTTCATTGTGGTTAATGATTTCATATTGTGTCCACATATCACATTTTATTGTGTGTTATTCAGGTAATAGACAACTTGATATATTCTATTTCCTCACTAGTATAAACAGAGTGAAAAATAAGCATGATACACAAATATTGATACTGAGGAACAGAAAGTCCTTTGTGTATTTGGCCAAGGGTGATGACACTGATGATCTCATGGTATTTTAGTTTATTATTTCTGACAACCAAAGGAGTACTTTCAAGCATGGTCGCACTTTTATGGTATATCAACAGTGTTTAAACGTGTTTATGCTGCCAACATAGCTCATAATAATTATAGCCTCTTCTGTCATTTGTGTTCCTGATGATGGTAATTTTGGATAATGTAGGGTGAAATATTTTTCTCACTTTGTTAGTGGAAATGTTCATACGTACACAGTTTTTTTCTCAAACCCATTCAACTCTATTACTACTTGTCATATTTTTATACTGTTCCCACATCAAATTTACTTGAAAATTTATGTGTTTATGATCTTTTCTTTTTAAACTGTTGGATCTGTTTAGTGCCACTTGTATGTACATTTACATAGGACACAGGCATATTTATATGATTTAAGAATCCTGTAGCATTATCTTTATTGTGTCTGTCAAAGATTCATATCCACATATAAACATCCTGTGAATTCTCCTCTTTCTTTTTATGCCTTTTACTCTTTTTTCATATAATTATTTTAAGCTTCAATCCAGATAATGTACACAGTACAGAAAATGGACAACCTCATCCTATTTCTGAAGTACCACCAACTTATAGCAAGAGTATTTTACACTATAATAGCTTTGGCCTTCCAATCTGTCATTTAAATACCTACTGTATTCATTAGCACATAAACAGGCAAAGAAGTACGTATATTCTTGGCTTCCACTGAATATACTAACAACTATTGGTCTTAATGCTTTTTATATTCCAAAATATTCTCCAAAGCGTTTGTGTGCTTCTCACATCTCCTTACTATGGCTGCAAGATTATGTGCCTTCCTCAGAAGCTGATGCAATCCTGAGGCCAGATCTAGACTCTGTCCTTGTGACTTGGCTCTTCACTGGATCATTTAGATTACACAACTTATCTAAATATTTAAGTGCCCGGTTTTGTCATCTTATCAAACATCAGATTCCAGGACATCAGCTTCTTTGAGCTTCTTGAGCTCCTTAACCCATTTTTAGCCATAGCATATAACATGTATGAAGAAGCATTCACATAGGAAAGGAAAAAAATGATGTGCGTTTTCCAATGCCTTATCTGGAAGCTAGGTAAAAAATTAATTTGAAAAATGAAGGAAAAAAAAACACCTTGTTTTAATTCCTGTCTTGACTTCCTTCCATGGCAAGTAGCAATATGAAATTGTAAAGCAAATGAAGCTTGTTCTTCTGATCTTTCTTTTTTGGTCATTCTATTAAGGCTAAACAAACCAACCAAATAGGAGGAAAAAGTTCCAAAGGCATGAATCAGAGTCAGAGATGGCCTCTGCTTCCTGTTAGAAATCCAACAAGGACACCTTAACATATATCCAGTGGATCTAGCTCAGACCCATGAATACTCACTGATTATTGGCATTTAGTCCAATGAACATGAATATTGGATTTTGTGGGCTGTTTACTTGTGGTCTCCTTGACCATTCTGGCTCTTACATGATTTCTCCTTTTTTTTTTTTTTCAGATTCTACAAGCTCCATATAATCTTTTGCTGTCTGCATCAGTTTAGGTTCTCTATAACTTTGTACTTCAGACACTGGATTAAGCTTCTCTAATGAAAATTTAACTAGGCACCAATTTTCTATGATTATAGCAGAATATCATTAGTAATCTTTTTTTTTTTTCTGTTTACTCATGTTAGGTTCTGTAGTATGTCTTAGGGATGTCCAAACTCTTTTTTTCTGCACTCTCGGCAGTATCAATGGTAGGTTCCCTCTCATGGCATGGATTGCAAGATGGATCAGTCATTGCTTGGTCACTCACAGAATTTCTCTGCCACCTTTATCCTAGTACATGTTATAAGCAGGACAAAATTTCCATTTGTAAATTATCTTCTTAATTACTGATTAATAAGAGAGGGCCCAGTCTGTTGTGGTTTCTTCTATCCCTATGAAGTTTGTTATGGGTCTACAGGAAATCAGACTGTTCAAGCCTTGGGAAGCATAGCACTTATTATTATACCCCCACCTTCTGCATTAGCACCAGCCTACAGGATTTAGTCCTGTTTGAAATCCTGCTATGACATTCTTTGATGATATACTGTGAAGGGAAATCTAAGCCAAATGAACTCTTTCTTGCCAAACTTGCTTTTGGGGGTTATGGAGTTTCTTTGTAGGAATAAAATTGTTAACAGAGGATGCACCTATGGTTCAAATTATTATTGCTTGGCATTGGATATGTGAGACCAATTTTCCTTGGAAATTTGATTGTAAATAATAAATTCTGATATTGTATGTTGACAAAGGTGGGTCTTCTTGTTCTGTCAGTTCAATATACACATAAAAATTATTTTTTCATTACTTATCCTCCAGAAGAAAATCTTCCCAGGAAGTCCAAATTAGATGCATACAGAAGATTGCTTAAAAAATCTCCTGGAAGTGTCTTAATAAAGTCATTCTTCCAACTAAAAGTAATCATAACATTAAATGATTTTAATCAAAGAAATGTAAAATATACTTAATGGTTTGAACAAAGGAATTAAAAATGAAAATTAGCGATAATGTTGAATCAAAAGATTATGGGGTAATGGTGAATAAAATTTTTTTTTCAAACAGATTAAACTCAGGAGGGATAATGATTACTTTGTGAGTTCAATGAAAACAAACTAAAATTAGTAAGTACAAATTGAGAAACAAGATATTTAACATATTATCTAAAAATTACATTTCAATCAAAATGCCTTTCTTTACTCCAAACCTTTAGATGCATACAAAATGTCATACTGTATATTACTATATAGTCATTTCATTTATCCATTGTCCTAATCTCTCTGACTCAAAATAATGGTGTTAGATGGCACTGTGGTGTTTCCAGACATACAAAAATAATCAAATTCATAATGAAGGAACTATGTGTTTAGAGCTGTCCTCATCTTCTTCCTTGTTTATACAGCTACACCGTTCTTTTTTACAAGTAACAAGCAAAAGGAAATAGTTTTTTGTTGTAAAGGATAGAACCATCTTTGAATTGAATTAACTGTGTGCCAGAAGGACATCAAACTTTTCCTGATTTCTGAATTAATTTCTCAACTTCCAAATTTCCAAGTGGTTCAAAACACATTCTGTATAAACTACACACTGGCATCAAAGGTTACAGTAATATATATGCTGTTATCTTAGGTTGTCACATAAGTGAAGCATAAAACTAAATACAGAATCCTTGTGTGAGGTGTCTTCAAAAATACTATTTGATATTTAACCTAAGAAAGATAAACTAGAGATACATATATAGCCTATACATTCTGAGGAGTCATCTGTACTTGATAACCATTCATTTAAAGGTTTAATTTTTGACAATAAACTATTAAATATGAGTCAGAAACATTGAGACTAATAATATCAAAAATAAATAAGATTTTTTCAACAAATACTTGGTATAAAAAAGAGTGGAGGAAAGTCACACTCTACTCAATTCTCACAAAGCTGAAACTGATTATATAAATCTATGTCTATATGTTATAAAGTATCATCAAAACTGTGAGAACAACAGAAAAGCAAGGGAACTGCAGCAAATATGAAAAAAACAGAACAAGATACAGAAGCATTTAGTAACATGCTTATAATGGGTATAAAATCTGTGAGCTAAAATGCTAGACACAGAAAGTTAAAATAGGCATGAGTCTATTATCCATATCACTTGCTTGGCAAAAGTAAGAAAAGGAAATCTCCAGGAGCAAATAAAAGTAGTAGATTGTTGATCCAACAATCACATGTGGTTAAACTATTTAGGACTGCTATTCAATGTCAATATCTTAAATATCCTGATGCTCAAGAAGCAGAAGCAAAGAGAAACTCTTGAGTCAAAACACTTTGCTAGGAAAAGCAGCCAATGTACTACAACTGCATCTACTTTCAAAACACTAACGACCCACCTCACACCAATGACAGGAAGAGACCTGGAGAACCCCAGAAGCGCAGAGCCTACAAAAGAAGCTGACTGAACTGAAAAGTCTAGGAAACAAGCAGTTCAAGATAAGAATGTGGAATATGAAAGTAAGTTCCTATGTAAGAGTACTGCAGTTACAATGCTAAGATAGCATAGGTCACAGATACATCAGAGCCTCAGTTTTAAAACTATACAAGGAAGTTATGAAACTGCCCAAGGACACTTCACAAATAAATCTGGTCAAGCAGAAAGTAATATAAATCTATAAACCATTTCGATGCCTGGATAACTCAATTTCAATACATTTCCTCATCTGCCCAGGATAGTTAGTAAGTCAACATTTTGGTTAAATTGTCATAAGGACAGATCTTATATGTGATTCCTTATTTATAGATTCACCAAGTAGAAACATAAATACCATTAATTTTCAAGTTATATGCAAGGATTGTAACCCAGATTGTTTTGTACATTTGTTGTTATTTGTGTGTATTGATTAAGAGCAAGAAAAGATATTATAGTTATCTATGGAGAAGTTATGACTCGTTTTAGCCTTGAATGGCAATGTAAAAACAGGCAGTTATTGTAAAGAGAACATTATTATGTATATAAAAAAATTAGAAGAAAAACAAGGAATAAATGGTCTAACAAATGTAAAACATACTATGTATTTGTTAGTGATGACTGCATTGTCCTTGAGCCAGATAACAATCTGAAACAAATTACAAATTAAAAAAAATTTAAACTTGCAAATGTACACACAGTATACAGAAAAAGTGCCTCCCTTTCAATATACAAGGTAAGCTATTTCTGTGTGTTCCAGAAGGAAAGCTAATGTATCAGTGCTATGTGGCCTCTAGTAACATCTAAAGGATTTAGGATTTGGAAATGCGTGAGAGTGGACATTGTGTACAATGAGCAGAGCGTGTTTCAATCTTAATAAGAATATGAAACTACTCATCTCTAAAAGCATGTACTGAGTCAACTTAAATAGAACATAAATTCAGTTGATTACTTTTGTTTATACTTCTTAATTGAAGAAACAGAGTGGAATTTAATTCAAGTATTCAAAAAAAATGACAAAATTACACTTGTTCTTCCCAAATGACTTTTTAAGAGTTTGAATATTTCTGTGTACATAATCACACCCCTGGAATGCTAATTCATGTCCAATACAGAAGAAAGCAAATAACAGAGAATAGCAAAATACATAATACTACCCTTTGAAAGCAACTGTCAAATATTTATAATTTGTTTCTTTGCATATTTTCATTTTGAACACAGAATAATAGATGTGTATAAGAAGAAACCAGGAATTAATCTCTATTTTCAAATACATCACTAAGAGTTCAAAAAAGTCCTTTACCTTATATAACATCTCTGTTGGAGACTAGTTGGGCACAATGGTACTACTCTGACACTACATCGTATTTCTTTCTCCTGTTAAAGAATTTGTCATACATACTTGTTTGGGAGGGCATAACTTTTATTAATATTTTGGTTACTCTTTATGTCCGATGCACTGTTTGCTTCAACTAAGACATCTTCTTTGATTACTTTCAGCAATGGCTTCTGTCCTAGTCATGTTGTTTTCCATAATTCAGCTGCTAGCATCAGTGCTCCCTGAAGGCAGGGTAAGTTTAAAATGGATAATCATCTCAAATTTACCTATCAGCTTTACAAAATTCCACACTACTTGAGAGTAGTGAAATTCAAAGGGTCTGGTAGATGATAGAGTTCTTCAGGAGTCTTGGAGCACTTAACAAGGCTATGATGATAACAGTATAAGTTTACACTCCCCACACTGGCTCATTAATACCCACTGGTGACAAGTGGCAACTGAACACTTGAAAATGGCAATGCACTACAAATACACTGCACTTGCCAGATGTCAAATAATACACTAAGGGTATTGAGAAGAATATCACTTCCAAAGTATGAAGAGTTAAGTTCAGATATGAAATATGTCTTCTGTTGGAAAGTTCACAATGTGGAATGTGATACAGTGAAAAAACCATCTGTCAGTGGACATGAATTTCATTTTCAATAAAGCTGAATGTGAAGACCAACAGAGAAAATTATCCTTTAAACTATCTATCTATTGAAGTCTGATTCAATTAAGATAAGTAAAACCTACCATGCTCTGTAGCCTACAGATGGTTGTATTTTTTTAATTTGATTGCTGATATAATGTTCATAACATATGAACTTTGTTAATGATATATATTTATATTATTTTAGTAATATTTACAATATTTACAATATTTGCCTGGTAATAAAGAATCCACTGATAATCTTTAAATATGCTTAAAATATATTTAAAATTTTTTAATTAAATTATTTTTATTTATTTGTATTCCCAGTATTGCCCCTAATCCTGAACCCCTTCCCCAACTTCTTTACCCCATCCTTCTCCCATTTGCTTCTGAGAGGAGGCTCTCACCCCAGCCCCCACCTTACCCTGCCAGCATCCCTCTTTTGTGGAACATCAAGTTTCTCTAGGATTAAGCACATCTCTCCCATTGAGGCCAGAAAAGGCAGTGCTCTGCTATATATGGGCCGGAGACCACAGGTCAGCCCATGTTTGCTCATTCCTGGCTGCTTAGAACCTGAGGAGTCTTGGTTAGTTAACACCTTTGTACTTCCTATGGGTTTTCATTCCCATTCAGCTCCCTAAGTTCTTCCCCTAACTCATCCTTAGGTGTCCTGACATCAGCCTAATGGTTGGCTGTAAGCATATGCATCTATCTCAGTCAACTACTGGTAGAGACTTTCAGAGGACAGCCATGCTAGGATCCTGTCTGTAAGCATGACATGGTATCAATAATGATATCAGGGCTTGGTACCTGGGCCAAACAAACTATATTTTTTCTCTTCAAATATTTAAAACTTGAGTGTTGAGAAGCATTGAAAAATTTTCTCCAAATATGTGAAATAGTCCTCCTAGAGTATTAGGTAAAAATCCTACCCTTGGAACCAGTTTAATCTGCTCTTAATTTGGGTGACACTTGTAACATCTAGAATAAATCATGAGCTCACAGACATTTCTCAACTTATTGTATCACTTACAAATGCCGTTAAGTTTTGTGTTTCTTACTGTAAATCCTGTAATAAAAATTATCAGGTTATCACAGAAACTCAGAAAGAATGCATCATATCTGCTGATCGCAAGACAAATGGCAAGAATACTTGGAAATGATAGTCTGCCAAAGTTTAAGATATACCAGAGAAGATGTCCAGATCTTAAAAGGCCCCAAAGAAGATCAAATACTGTCTGATGCCCTGCTCAGTAGTTATCTTTCAGAACTTGTGTTTTGCACCATGAAACAGAAACTTGGCCAATTAAAGGGAAAGGTGTTTGACACCATAAAAAATAGTCTACTCATTTAATCAAAACTGCATTTGTCAAATACTTGAAATTAATGAGCAGTGATGATATTTTCCAACAAACTAGACACCTACTAGTATACTACTGTCCTCCTCATTATTCTGTTAAGCCTATATATTATTCACTTAGCCACGCAAACACAAGTAGAATGGCGAGTGTAAATAAATTCAATAAACTAAGAAGACTAGTCTTTCCACTTAGGGGCAGATTTAAAAAATGTTCTGAGCAAGCTGGGGATGTAGCAGGCAGGTAGGTTTCATGGAGCTTCAAAATTAATATCCTAATGTCTCCTTTTTTACATCAGTGGTTCTCCACTTCTCAATGTGGCAAATATTTACTATGGTTGTTCATGTTGTGGTGACCCCTAAATATAAAGCTATTCTCAATGCTACTTCATATCTGTAAATATCTAAATGTTTTAAATTGCAGTGTAAACATCTGATATTCATAATATCTGTTACTCAACTGCTGTGAAATGGTCATTTGACCCCCAAATGGGTTGCTACCAACAGGGTGAAAAACTCTGCCACAAATTAACATGTTATTTATTGACAGGATTCCCAGTAAACTCATTATGGTCCCCTCACCCTCCTGTACTGTAGACTGAACAGATGAGAATGAAAATGTGCTACATTTCAGATTCTTACACTTTGTGGTTACACAATAGTAATTATTAATTATGGGTTTTTTCTTCTATTGGATGATTTCATACAAATATATAATATATTTTGACCACATGTATATTTCAGGATCTTACATTTTCTTATATATTCCACGAATTGTAGTCTCTTTTTACATAAATACTTTCCCAATTTTCTCTTTTATGCTGTTGGTTTTTGTAATAGGCTAGGTTTAATCTAGTCATGTGTAGAAAGTGATCATAGAAGAAAGGCAAATCACCAGAGGTGAAGCCACTAAAGATAATGACTCCCCCTGTTCCAGCAGATGGCCACTACCAGTGGCCTTCCTAGAGAACAACCAGCTCCTATGAGACCCTTCTCCATCTGTGACAGAATATTGACAAGCCTAGTCTTGTTCAGGTTCCTTTTCTTGAAAATACATGTCCATGTCTTGATGTGAAAAACAATAATAAGTTGGAGCTGTGTGTTCATATTCATTCAAGTCAGTTAAGTTATTCTAAAAACTTGAATACAAGCTTGAGAGTTTACTGGCCTTATGTTACATTTCAAAATGGTTTGTCACCCCTCTCCACAAGTACTAGAGGGCTGACAGAGCTATTTTCCACTAAACGTTCACTGTGTATATACATCCTGAAGCATTTGAGGGAAGCTTTGAATATATTGGAGTTTTTTTCCATAGAATGGATCCCCTTGACAGTCATATTACATTAACTCCTCAAAGCAGATGTAAGATTCTCAGTCTGGTTGCTTCTCATGGAGCTTGTGTTTGTGACCATTTCTGTTTGGATTTCTTACTGTCTAAATCTTCTACCCAATTCTTAGACAGTGATTTGCAATGATGTAATGATTTTATTTTTAAATTGGCTTCATTTGTAATGGCAGAATGTCATCCAGTAAACCATTGATACAGAAAAAAGACTGTGAAAGCTCCTTTTACTTTTTGTAATATTTTTCTAAGAGGAAAGGGTTTATTTCACTCACATTCATGATTCATTCAACATTGGAATCAGTTAGGGTAGGAACAGAAACAGGACAAGAACCCTGGAGCCAGGCACTTATGCAAAGATTGTGAAGGAAGACTACTTATGGCTTCCTCCTCATGGCTTGTTCAGCATGATTTTAATGTGTGAGTGTGTATGTGTGTGATTATTATTTTATTTATTCACTTTACATTATGCACACTGACCCCTCCATATGACCTTTTCCCACAATCCTTACCTCCTCTCCCTTCGCTTATCCTCTGAGTGTGTGGGAGCCTCATTGTATATTACCTCACCCTGGCACATCAAATCTCTGTGAAGGTAAATGCTTTTTTCTCCCACTGAGGCTAGACAAGGCAGTCCATCTAGAAGAATATATCCCATGTAGAGGCAACAGCTTTTGGTATAGCCCATGCTCCAGTTGTTCAGAACCCAAATAAAGACCAAGCTGTACATCTGCTATGTATGTGTGAGGCAGCATAGGTCCAACCTGTGTATGTTCTTTGATTGGTCATTCAGTATCTCAAAACACCAACTGTTCATGTTAGTTGCAGCAATTGGTCTTCCTGTTATGTTCCTATCCCCCCTAAAGTCACAATCCTTCTTCCTATTCTTCCATAATTCTACACAAACTCCATCCACTCTTTGGATGCAGGGGTGTCTGCATCTGTCTCAGTCAACTATTGGGTGGAGCCTCACAGTGGAAAGCCATGCTAGACTCCTGTCTGCATTCATAATAGAGTATCATCAACAGTGTCATGGATTGGTGCTTGCCCTAGAGATGGGTCTAAAATTGGGCTGATTATTTAATGGCTGACTCCCTCAACCTGAGCTCCATCCAGTATCCCTCCATTTCTTGTAGACATGATGAATTTCGTGTTGAAAGTTTTGTGCATGTGTGGGTGGGCGTTCCCATCACTCAATTTTGATTCATGCTTGGTATATGAGGTGGCTTCTTCAGATTCCATATCCCCAATGCTATGAGTCACAACTAAGGACACCTGCATTGATTCTTAGTTGCTTCCCTTATCCCAGTTTCCTGTTTCTTTCAGGAGATGCTCCTTATCTCCCTACCTCAATCCTGTCAGTTGCAGATTTCCATTCATGGTCAAGGCCATCTGACTACCTCTCTTGTTCCTCCCCACACCTGATCCTGCACTCCACCATTCCCTTCTCCATCATCTCTTTCACCTATTTTCTTCCTCCATCTAGATCTTATGAATATTTTATTCTCCTTCTACATGACTTTCTAGCATTCTTGCTTGGGCATTACTTTTAATTTAAATTCCTTTGAGCTATTGAGTACAGCACAAGTATCCTGTACTTTAAGGCTAATATCTACTTATGAGTCAGGACATGTCATGCATGTCATTTTTGGGCTTGAATACTTCACTCAGGATGATATTCTTAAGTTATATCCATTTGCCTCCAAAATTCATGATGTCATGTTTTCATGTCTGAATTGTGTTTCATTGTGTATATGTACCACATTTTATTTATCTGTTCTTCAATTGAGGGACAGAAAATTTTCAGTTCCTAGCTATTACAAATCAAGTTACTATGAACATAGCTGAAGAAATGTCTTTATGGGATGGTGGAGCATCTTTTGGGTACATGCCTAAGAGTGGTATAGCTGCGTCTTGTGGTAGAATTATTCCCAGTTTTTTGTTTTTTTTTTTTTTGAGAAACTGTCAAATTGATTTTCAGAGCTGTTGTACAAGTTTACACTTTCACCAGCAATGAAGGAGTGCTCTTCATACTCCACATCCTTGACAGCTGTGCTATCAATTGAGTTGTTGATATTAGCCATCCTGACCAGTATAAGATGGAATCTCAGAATTGTTTTGATTGTTTTTTTGCTGATTACTGAGGAGTTTGAACATTTCCTTAAGTGCTACTTGGCTGTTCAAAATTTCTACGTTGAGAATTCTTTTTAGCTCTGTGCCTTATTTTGGTTATATGAGTTGCTGGTGTTTAATGTCTTGAGTTCTATATAAATTTTGGATATAAGTTCTCTGTCAAATGTGTGGTTGGTAAAAGAGAGGTAATCAGATGGCCTTGAGAATGAATGGGAATCCCAAATTATAGGCTGCCATTTTATCCTATTGACACTGTCTTTTTCCCTCCAGAAATTTTTCTGTTTTATCAGGTCCCATTTATTTAATTCTAGATTTAGTGCCTGAGCTGTTTGTGTATTGCTCAACAAGATATCTTCTGTACAATGTGTCAAAGGTTGTTTCCCATTCTCTGATCTATTAGATGTAGTGTATCTGGCTTTTTGTTAAGGTCTTTGATCCATACTAGGATTTTAATTTTGTACAGGGTGATAAATATTAATGTATTTGCACTCTTCTACTTGCAGACATACAATTAGACCAGTACAAATTTTTGTAGATTTGTTCTTTTTTTCATTGTATGCTTTTCTCATCTTTTTCAAGAATCAATTTTCTATAAGTATAGTGGCTATATCTGGGTCTTCAATTTGAGTCCGTTAATCAATATGTCTGTTTCTATACCAGTACTATGCTGATTTTATCAATATGTCTCTGTAGTGTAGATTGAATTCAGGACTGCTGATTCTTCCCAAAGACCTGTCAGAAATGTTTCGGCTATCCTTGTTTTTTTTTTTTTTTTTTTTTTCATTTTGTTTTGTTTGTGTTGGGATTTTTGTTTATTGTTTATTTGTTTGTTTTATTTTCTATTTTTTTCCAAATTTTATTTTCTCTTTCAAGGTCTATAAATAAATGTTTTGTAATTTTGATTGTGAATGTGTTGAATCTGTAGATTGTTTTTGGTAAGAAGGTCATTTGCAATATATTAACCCTACCTATGCAAGAACATGATAGATCTTTCCAACTTCTGATATCTTCTAAATTTCCCTCTTCATGGACTTGAAGTTCTTGTCATACAGATATTTCACTTGCTTTGTTACAGTAACACCAAGATATTTTATATTATTCATAGCTATTGTGAAGTATGTTGTTTCCCTACTTTTTTTCTTGGCCCTGATATCATTTGTATAAAGAACTGCTCTTGATTTCTTTTAGTTAATTTTGTGTCCAGCCACATTCTTCCAGCTGTTTATCAGAAGTAGTAGTTCTCTGGTCTAACTTTTGAGGTGGCTTATGTATATTATCATATCTTCAGCAAATAGTAACATTTTGACCTCTTTCTTTATAATTTGTATACCATTGATCTCCTTTAGTTGTCTTATTGCTCTGGCTAGAACTTCAATTTTTATATTAGATAGATAAGGAAAGAATGACCAACCTTGTCTTGTACCACATTTTAGTGGAACTGCTTTAAGTTTTTGTCCATTAAGTTTATTGTTGGCTATATGCCTGCAGTATATTGCTTTGTTTATGTTAGGGTATGTGTTCTGTATCCCTGACCTCTCTAATATTTTTAACATGAGGAGGTGTTAGCTTTTCTCAAAGGCTTTTTCAGAACCAAATAAGATGATCATGTCATCATTTTCTTTCAGTTTGTTATATGATGGATTTTGTTTTGGATTTTCATATATTGAATCATCCCTGCATCTCTACCATGAAGCCTACTTGATCATGATGGATAAATTTTTTGATATTTTCCTCAATTCAGTTTGGAAGTATTGAGTATGTTTTCCATAAATATTCATAAGTGAAATCCATCCGAGGTTTAATTTTCTTTCTTTGGTAAAGTTTCTTTTCTCTCTCCCTCTCTCTCTCCATTTTGTGGTTTAGGTGCCAGGGTGACTGTGGTCTTATAGAATGAGTTTGGTAATGTTTCTGCTTTTTATGTTTTGTAGAACAGTTTAAAGATTATTGGTATTAGCTCATCTTTGAAAGTCTGATAGAATTCTGCACTTTAAAAAGGGGCGGGGCCAGGCTGTGGTGACACAGGCCTTTAATCCCAGCACTTGGGAGGCAGAGGCAGGCGAATTTCTGAGTTCGAGGCCAGCCTGGTCTACAGAGTGAGTTCCAGGACAGCCAGGGCTACACAGAAAATCCCTGCCTCGAAACAAAACAAAACAAAACAAAACAAAAAAACAAAAAAGGGGGGGCGGTCTTGGCTTGTTTTGATTGGGAGACATTTAATGACTTCTATTATTTCTATAGGAATTATAGAGTTATTTAACTTGTTTGACTGATCTTTATTTAATGTTTTTACAAAAATCATACATTTTATTAAGATATTCCAATTTCTTGGAACATGGGTTTTAGAAGTAGGATGCAGTAATTATTTGAATTTCCTCAGTGTCTGTTGTTCCATTTCCTTTTCATTTTCTGATTTGGATTATTTAAATACTGTCTCTAAGTCTTTTGATTATTTTGACTAAGGGCTTTTCTATTTTGTTTACCTTCTCCAAGAACCAGTGAGTTACCTCACTCAGGATAATATTTTCTAGTTCCATCCATTTGAAATAAAAACCTGTGAACTTCTCATTTTCAATAGCTGAGTAGCATTACATTGTGTAAATGTACATATTTTTTCAACCATTCTTTGGTTGAAGAACAACTTGATTGTTTCCAGCTTGAGCTATTATAAATAAAGCTGCTGTGAACAAAATGAACCATGTGTCCTTGTTATATGTTTGAGCAACTTTTGGATATATGCCCAGTGGTATAGATGGGTCTTCAGGTAAAACTATTTCCTATTTACTGAGGAACTGCCGGATTGATTTCACAAGTGGTTGTACCAGCTTGTAATCACACCAGCATGAGAGGAGTGTTCTTCTAATTCTACAACCTTGCCAGTATGTTTTGTTACTTGAGTTTTCTGTCTTAGCCATTCCGATTGATAAAAGGCAAAATCTCAGGATCTTCTTGATTTGCATTTTCCTGGTGTCTAAAGATGTTGAACATTTCTTTATGTGATTCTTGGCCATTCGAGATTTCATAGCTAAGAATTCTATGTTTAGCACTGTACCCTATTTTTACTGGGTTATTTGAACTTATGAAATCTAACTTGTTGTGTTCTTTGTATATTTTGGATATTAGATAGATTAGTGAATATTTTTACATATTCTGTAGGTTATCAACTTGTCCTGTTGATAGTGGCCTTTGCTTTACAAAAGATTTTCAGTCTCATGAGTTTCCATTTGTCAAGTGTTAAACTTAGAGCCTGGACCATTGGTAGGAAATTTTACACTGTGCTTATGTGTTTGAGTCTCTATCCCACTTTTTCTTCTATTAGACTCAACATATCTGGCTTTATGGACAACTCCTTGACCCATTTTCACTTGAGCTTTGTACAAGGAGATAAAGATGAATCAATTTGCACTCATCTACATGCAGACCTCCAGTTAGACCAGCACCATTTGTTGAAAATGCTTTCTTTTCTCCACTTTCTCTCTTTGGCTTCTTTGTCAAAGAACAAGTGAACATAAATGTGTGGGTTTAACTCTGTGTCTTCAATTCTATTGCATTTATCTACCTTTCTGTTTCTGTACCAATAACATGTGGTTTTCATCACTCACTATTGCTCTACAGTACAGCTGGAGGTCAGAGATGATGATTTACCCAGAAGTTGTTTAATTTATTTATTTGTTTGTTTGTTTGTTTTTAATTTTTCTTAGATATTTAATTTATTACATTTCAAATGTTCCCTTTCCTGGTTTCCCCTTCAGAAACCTCTATACCATCCCCCTCTGCCTGCTTCTATGAGTGTGCACACCCAGCCACTCATTCCTCACCCTCGCATTCCCCTACACTGGGGCATTGAGCCTTCCTGGGATCAAGGGCCTCTCCTCCTATTGGTGTCCAATAAGGCCATGGGTCCACCCATGTGTACTCTTTGATTGGTGATTTAGTTCCTGGGAGCCTTGGGGGTCTTGTTGGCTGATATTGTTGTTCTTCCTATAGGGTTACGAACCCCTCAGCTCCTTCAGCCCTTTCTCTTACTCCTTTATGGGAATCTCATTCTCAGTCTAATGATTGGCTGTGAGCATCTGCCTCTGTATTTGTCAGGCTCTGTCAGAGCATCTCAGGAGACAGCTATATCAGGCTCCTATCAGCGTGCATTTCTTAGCATCCACAATAGTGTCTGGATTTGGTGTCTGTATATGGGATATGTCCCCAGGTGGAACAGTCTCTGGATGGCCTTTCCTTCTGTCTCTGCTCCATACTTTGTCTCCGTATTTCTTCCCTTGAGTATTTTGTTTCCTCTTCTAAGAAGGACTGAAGAATCTACAATTTGGTCTTCCTTCTTCTTGAACTTTATGTAGTCTGTGAATTGTATCTTGGGTATTCTGAGCTTTTGGGCTAATATCCACTTATCAATGAGTGCATACCATGTGTGTTCTTTTGTGACTGGGCTAACACTCAGGATGATATTTTCCAATTCTATTCATTTTCCTAAGTATTTAATTTATTCATTGTTTTTAATACCTGAGTAGTATTCTATTGTGTAGATGTACCCTATTATTTTTTATTCACTTCTCTGTTGATGATAATCTGGTTTCTTTCCAGCTTGTGGCTATTATAAATAAGACTGCTATGAACATAGTGGGGCATATGTCCTTGTTATATGTTGAAGCATGGTTTAAGTATATGCCCAGGAGTTGCTTTCACTATCCTTGGTTTTTTGCTATTCCATATGAAGTTAAGAAATGCTCTCTCTATCTCTGTGAAGAATTGAGTTGGAATTTTAATGGAGATTGCATTGAATCTGTAGATTGCTTCTGATAAGATAGCCAGTTTTACTATATTGATCTTACCAATCCTTGAGCATCGGAGTTTTTTCTGAGGTCTTTGATTTCTTTCTTCTGAAACTTGAAGTTCTTGTCATACAGATCTTTTACTTGCTTAGTTAGATTTACACCTAGGTATTTTATATTATTTGTTTCTATCGTGAAGGGTGTTGCTTTCCTAAATTCTTTCTCACACTGTTTATCCTTTGAGTAGAAGAATGCTACTCATTTGTTTAAGTAATTGTAGATCCAGCCCTTGGCTGAAGTTGTTTATCAGGTATAGGAATTCTTTGGTATGTTTCTAATCATCTCTTTCTTTAGGTTAGAAATGTCTTCTTTTATGATTTTG
Source organism: Arvicanthis niloticus (assembly GCF_011762505.2). Lineage (NCBI taxonomy): Eukaryota > Metazoa > Chordata > Mammalia > Rodentia > Muridae > Arvicanthis > Arvicanthis niloticus. Next base: position 49,138,712 of record NC_047674.1, read on the forward strand.
ATGAAAATATTTTCTGGGCATTGGAACTGAAACTCGGTATCTTCTTCTATTCCTATTTTTCTTAGTTTAAATATATTCATGGTATCCCAAATTTCCTGAATGTATTGTCTCAGGAATTTTTTTAGAGTTAACAGTTCCTTTTGCTAATATATTTATTTCTTCTATTTTACCTTTTATGCCTGATATTCTCTCTTTCATCTCCTTTACTCTGTTGGTGATGCTTTCCTGTTAGAGGATTGTGTTTTCTTTATTGTTGCTTCTATTTGCAGATCTTGAGCAGTTTTATTTATTTTCTTTGCCTGTTTTATGGTATTTTCTTATATTTTATTAGGTATTTATTTGTTCCCTATATAAAGTCCTATGCCTTTTGATTATATTTTCCTGTATTTCTCTCACTCCCTTCCACTCTCTCACCCAGATCCCTCCCTCTCTGTCTCCTGTGATTATTTTGTTCACCCTTCTAACTGGGATTGAAGTATCCATACTTGGGCCTTCCAAAAGAAGAGAATCACAGGAACATAATACCACCTCCAACAACAAAAATATCAGAAACCCAAAATCATTGGTCTTTAATGTCTCTTAATATCAATGGACTCAATTCCCTGATAAAAAAGACATAAGCTATCAGACTGGATACATTACAGGGCATCAGCTTTTATTTTATGTGCGACTTTCATTGAGCTCTTCATAATGTTAATCTGAACAAGCATGATGCACCATGAACTCTGACCTACTTACAATCTCTTTCCAACTACACACCAGCACTCATCAAGGGTTTAATGGATCTTTAAAAATTCAGGAAAGAAAAATTTTTATATTTTATGCCAAGTAACAAGTGATGAAAATTCATGAAAGCTAGAAATTGACACATACTTTGCAATAATAATACAAAACTGGTCTCTACTCCACCTATTTTCATTTTACTCCTATGAAAACTCTTGAACTAGTTCACCAACATCTTCATTGCTTTTAGCACCACTGTCTTCCATACTCCTAGTAGTATGGTCTATTAAGCCCTTCTTTAAGCATTTAATAACCTTTGTAATCCAAAGTTACAAGTCCACATTCAGTCAACAAGTAACATAGTCATGCCTGTCACAGCAATACTCCACTTGTTGGTTTATCTGACTTCTGTCTTAATCAGTGCACTTGCTGTTTTTTGTGTCAACTTGTCACAAGCTAGAATCATGAATGTGGAAAGAGCCTCAGTTGAGGAAATGCCTCATAAAATTCAACCATAAGGCCTTTTCTCAATTAATCATCAATGGATGAGGGCCCATCCCCCATGGTGGGTGGGGCAATTCCAGGGATGTAACAAACTGAGTTAGACCTGTGAAGCAAACCAGTAAGCAGGAATCCTCCATGGCCTCTTCATAGGTGCTTGCTTCCAGGATCCTGCCATGCATGTTTCCTGTTCTGACTTCCTTATATGATGACCAGCAATATGGAATTCTAAATCAAAGAAATCCTTTCCTTCTCAATTTATATTTTTTCTGGTCATAGTGTTTGCTTCAGCAAACTTAAAAATCATCTTAGATAAATTAATTCAGATCTCCTAAAAAATAAGGAATATATTTGCTTATATGTTGATGGTAGATATTAAATAATTAAAAATATACAATTTGTAAGACCAGATTGGTTAGGCAAAAAGTAAGGGAATAGAGTGAAGGAAAGGATCTCCCTACAAAAGGGCAATAAATTGGTAATTACAGATGGACAAGTGTGTTGTACTGTGGACAAGAACGGATTAGGAGGATCAAAGAAGAAGAGAAAGATTCAGTGGGATAAAAAGAAAACATAAGGAGACATAGTGAAACCTAAAAGCTATGTAAGGCTCCTGAATCACTTTGCTTTGCAAATTTATGTACTTACTGTCTTTCATTTTAAGAATGGTGAATCCCATTACTGCTACTTGTATGTGCATGTTCTTATGACACAAGCATATTTATATGCTTTAAAAATTCTGTATCATCGACTTTATGGTCTCCTTCCTAGAGAATCATATGGACAAATACAGATCCTCTAATTTTTTCTCCTCATTTATGCCTTTTATTCTTTTTATGTTTAATTGTTCCAAGCTACAGTCCCTATAATAAACAATATTCAAGAAAGCAGAATCGTTACCTTGATGCTAAACTTACTTGTGATACTTCACCTTGAGTTTTAATTTAAAGAGCAGATGATAATGTTCCTTGTCATGTACATAAATGTAACATTATTAATAAATTCTATTCTCTGAAGATGAAAATGTAGCATAAAATATGCATATCAGGGTGGATTAAGTATATATGTGTACTTGAAAGTATTGAGTAAAATGAAGACTGATAATATATTAACACATCAGACTAAAAAGACCAAGTAAAAGTTTATTACCTACCCTGTTCCCTTCAAAGAAGCATGTTGTGACCACTTTAAATGTCACATATAAAATATTATACATATCAGATACATACATTTTAATTTATAACTTGGCAAAATTATACTTAAGATTTAGCAGCAAAAAGTTAAGAATGGATGTCACCACAACATTAGGAATTCTAAAGAGTTACAGGATTAGGTATGTTGACAACTACTCTCTTAAGGAAAGAATAGTTTATACTTCAAAGGCCTTATTCAACCAATCTGTCATCTAAATAGTAGTGTATTCTTTAGCATATCAAGAGGCAAAGAACTCCAATTATCCTATGGATTTCACTTAATTTGTTAACACTCACTGCTCTTAATGGTTGATAGTATGGCTTGATATTCTCCAAAGCACTTATCTGTATGATGTTTCCCATCTCTTATTACTATGACTGAAAGGTTCTGTGCATTCCCCTAAATCTGATGCAATCTGGAAAACAGATATAAACTTTGTACTCACGAATTGGCAGTTCCATGGAGCAGCTTGATCCAAAAACTAATCTAATTATTGCACTGATTTTTTTTCATTAGATAAAATATTAGTCTCAAGGACTTCAGCTTCTTTCTAATTCTTGACCTTCTCAACCCCTTTGTAGCTTTATACATATAAAGCATCTATTTACATAGGAAGGGAAAAATTGATGATTGACTTGTCTTAACTAGAAGTTAGGTTAGTAACTAAACTTGGAATACAAGTCTTGTTTTGCTTCTTGCCCTAATTTTCATAGATGATGAGTAGCAATATGGAATTATAAACTACTTCCTCCCTACCTTTCTTTGCTTGGTCATAGTGTTTTTGTTTTGTTTTATTTTGCTTTTTGTTTTGTTTTGTTTTTCAGCAAGAAAAGCCCCAATTAAAACATATTGGTACCATGATTTGGGATTGTTTCTGTGAAAGTACCGACATTGTTTTAGGAAGAATTGTGGATTTTGTAAGGCTGGACTAAAAAAAACATTGCATATTGAAAGATAAGTATTAGGGTTTTTTGTTTATTTGTTTTGGTTTGGGGGTTTTGTGGAGTTTTTTTGTTTTGTTTTTGTTTTTTGTTTGTGCATGTATGTGTGTGTGATTCGAAACTCTGCAAGATGGAAGTAAGGATTGTGAAGTATCAGAAAGAAGAATAAAACTTTGTAGAGCCATTTGCTATTTTGGTTTAAGATTCTGTACTTCTAGTTATTTTTTTTTTTGTAAAAGAAAGAGCTGTCATTAACAAGATACAAGAACTATTGAATAGAATCCTTTACTCTTCTGGAGTACTCAATGCTGTTTAGCGCGAGCTGATAAATTAGCTGAGGATAAGAAGTGACCATCATCACTGAAGTGAAATCTTCTGGAAAGTGTTTTGTGAGAGTCAGCACTCCTAAATTTTGTTACAGATGTGTCTAAGAGTCAAGTCACTAGTTACCCACTCCCAAAATTTCTGTGTCACTTTTATCCTGGCATATATTTAGATATGAGAAGTTGTAGTTTTAGTGGTATAACATAGTCAAAAATACTTTTTTTCTAAATAAGGCACAGAACAATAATGTCTATTACTATTTCATGAGTAATGTTATTTTTATTAAATACAATAAACTTACTTAAAAAATATCAGCACACAACTTATCTTACTTTAAAATCCTTAGTTATATTCTTCTTACTAATACATTAACTTTCAAAGAAACTAAATTTAATATGATAGTGAATTTAATTCAAATAGAAAATAAAAGTTTAATAAGTAGTACAAATGAGTAACAATATACAAAAATATATATTGAAGGAGATATCATATTTATTAATATCATTGAAAGGTTAGTAATAAAAATAAAATTGTAGAGGTTAGAAAGATGCCTCTCATGCAATTATGGATTTAAAATTAGTAATCTAGCAACTGTGTAATTAGGCAGATATATTAATATATACGCCATATATATACATATATATGTATATATGTATATATATATATATATATATATATATATATATATACACATATATCATATACATATATATCAGAATTGGAAGGCTGAGAAAGAAGAGTTTGAATGAGTAAATCTTTAGTTTTGGAGCTTAATTCTAATCTCTTAAATTGGCTATGCTAATGAAAAATACAGGTTCACTTAAATGTATTTACATTTAGTTTTCTGGCAATCAAATTAACATGTAATTTGCACAGAAATGCAAAAATTGGGTATGCTATCTTCAACTCAATTTGTTACATTTTTGTAGACAATCTTTTCCATGACCCTCTTGACATTTGTCTTGTGAGCAACAGATATGGTGGGTTCTTTCTGAGTATCTGGTAGAACCTGAGATAGAGATAATTTTTTTCCATTAAGGTTTAAATTAAGAAACACAGAACCTAACAAATTGTATTTTTATAGGATGCAATGAAATAAGAAATGACTGGGAGATCATAACCAATGCTAGACTTTTTTTTTTTTTCATTTGGGACTGTTGGACTCTTGTTGCCTTATGTATCTTATAACTAAATGACAATTGACCTTTTTTAGTTGCTGCTGTGTGTGGGGGTGGTCTCTCTCTCTCTCTCTCTCTCTCTCTCTCTCTGTGTGTGTGTGTGTGTGTGTTGTAAAACAATAGAAGAAAAAGAAGCTACCAACTTGAGAGTAGGGAAATGAAACAGGTTTGAGTGAGTGCATGGGAGGGGCTTGAGGAAGCAAAGGGAAGAGAGGGATATAATTGTGTTTCAGTTAAGAACATAATAAAAACTAAAAACATTTACTTCTGTATTTACTTACTTATTGTGTATTTGCAGATGCACATACCACAAAGTATATGGAAGTCAGAGGACACCTTGGAAGAGCCTGTTTGTTTCTACCATGTTGTCCCAGGGTAAACTCAAGTTGTTAGGCTTGGTAGCTAGCTCTTTACAAAGCCACTGTGTCATCACCTTGCTGCCTTCCACTGTATTTTTGAGATGGGTCTCTCACTATTTGTTTTTTTGAATTAATTTTTATTGGATATTTTATTTACATTTCATATGTTATCCCCTTTCCCAATTGCCCCCCAACCCCTTACCCAGAAACCTCCTATTCCAACCCCCCTTTTCTTGCTTCTATGAGAATGTGCCCCCACCCCCCACTCCCTCCTCCCCGCCCTCAAATTCCCCACACTAGGGTATCCAGCCTTCACAGGACCAACGACCTCCACTCTCACCTATGCCCAACAAGGACATCCTCCACTACATATGCAGCAGGAGCCACGGGTCCCTCCATATGTGCTCCCAGGCTCTGGTGGTTTAGACCCTGAGAGATCTGGTTGGTTGGTATTGTTGGTCTTGCCATGGGGCCTCAAACTCCTTCAGCTCTTTCAGTCCTCTAACTCCTCCACTGGGAACCCCATGATCAGTCCAATGTTTACCTGTGAGCATCTGCCTCTGTATATATCAGGCTCTGGCAGGCCTCTGAGGAGACAACTATATCATGCTCCTGTCAGCTTGAAGTTCCTGTTAGAACTGGATCTAAGGTTGAGGTTCTACAACAATTTGTTGGCCTATGAATAAGAGAGTATTTAAGAATGAAAAAAAAAAAAACATGGTGGTTATATACATATATATATATATATATATATATATATATATATATATATTCTTCTCATAGAAACATCTTACCTTTTAAAGTGAATACCTTTTTTGTATACTGTGTATAAATTCTGCACCTTCAAATTTATATTTTTAAGTATAAAATTTGCTTCACTTTTTTTTAATCTGGCTCAAAAACAATGCAATCGTTACCAGCAAACATATAGTACATCTTACATTTGTTATAGCATTTACACTTTCACTCTCTTCAAAGACTTCTATATAAACGATAATGGTTTTCTCCATAACTGCCTGTTACTTCCTTGATATTTCTGGATAAAAATTTAAGTTAAAACCTCTCATAAGTACCTGTAATATCATTTTCTTTCTCTTACTTCCTGAACACAAATAACAATGAATGATCTACAAAACATTCTGGGATACACTGGATTACACTGTGATACACTCATTGTCTATAACTTACAGAGTAATGACATTTATTCTTCTACATGGTGTATCAGTATATAGTGAATTTCAAGTAAGTCATATATTTCCTATGATACTTAATACCAAATATGGTCTCATTCTTTTTCATAGGCAGATAAAGTAGTGCAATAAAATTGAGTTTTCTAGGCATCAGTAAGGGGTGTTAATTTAAATTGCTTTCCCCTAGAGCACGCTCATTTTTGAAGCACTTGAAGCATATGAAAAATTCTTTTAGAGATGTACAAAATATATCATAGATAAAACAAAAAATTCTAGATTTGGTTCAGTTCAAATATCATCTTCATACTTGAGTATCCTTTGTTTATAGGCAACTTGATGACAAATTACATCAAACTCTCAAGTATTTCTCTTTCATTTCCAGCTTGTTTTGTTATATCATTTTTGCTTAAATGTATATTAAAATTAAGAATCCAAGCCAGTCAGTAGTGGTCCATGATTTCAAGCCCAGTATTTGGCAGGTGGATTTCTGTGAGGTTGAAGCTTGCCTAGTCTACAGAGTAAGTTTTAGAACATTTAAGGCCACACAGAGAAATGTCATCTTAAAAACAAAAACCACATACCAATAAAAACAAACAAACAAACATTCCACTGAACAAATAAAACCTTTACATAATCTCCTACTGTTAACAATGTTTTATTTAAGTTTTTACAAGAACTCAACTAACAGGAATAAATAGAAGCACCCAGGTAATACTTACTCTTGTTTGTCACATGGAAATGTAGGCATGTGGTTGCAAATACAGGCCTGCAGAAGACTGAGTTTATCACCATTCAATTATATATGGGAGAAGGTTTCAAGCGACATGGTATTTCTTTAAAAAGGCCTTGGTAGTGGCCACCTGCTGGAGGAGGGTACATCATTCTCTTTAGTGGCTTACCCACTGCTGATTTGCCTTTTTTTTTTTTTTTTCCAGATGGTTCTTCATACACATGACCATGTGTATAACCCTGGCAACCAATATTATCAGAAATAACAACAGCAAAAAAAGACAAGAATCAGGAATCTATTTATTGGTAGAAATGGATTAGAGTTAATGGAGGATTGATGGATTAAGAGAGAGTGAAATGTGAGTTTTATGAAAATGTATCACATGCTTATATGAAATCATCAAAAAGCCAACTATCAAATAAAAGTAAATGATAATTTCTACACTGTATAACCACAAAGTTTATATTCTGAATGAAGTATAACTCTTTTTTCATTCCAACCTGCTGAAACCACTCTAAGAAAGATTGAGAGGCCCAAGATGATTTTACTGAGAGTTTTCACAAGTGTAACATGTAAACATAAGGCAGAGCTCTTTACCCCATTGGCAGCAAACCCGTTGGGGGGTGGGTCAAATGACCATTTTACAAGGGTCAAATATCTGCTATCAGAAATATGAGATGTTTACATTACAATTTATAACATTAACAGTTTTACAGTTATAATGTATCAATGAGAACTGTTTTATATTTGGGGGTCACTATACCGTGAGTTGTGCATTAGAAAATTTGAGAAACATTAATTAACAGAAGAACAGGACAGTATATTCGTTTTGAAGTGATGTTAATACCTAGATTCCTGCTATAGTCACAGCTTCTTCAGAGTAATTTTTTCTTCTTCAAAATGGAGAGGCTGATTTTCTTAGTTTATTGAAGTTACTTACACTATCCTTTTTTGTGTATGATTGAGTGAATAATTTATAGACATTACAGAGAGTATAATAAGGAGCATAGAATTTAGGACAATAGGAGGCTTTGTGATTATTAGTTAAAAAATCAGTACATATTAATTTCCAGTTTTGTCAAAAGAGACTTTGAATGAGGAAGTAAAACTTTGTTTTTGGAACCCAATTCTAACCTCTTGAATTGGCCATGTTAGTAAAGAATACAGAGATCAATTTTTATATCACCATGTAATTTTTGGGTAAACAATTTAATACCTATTTGACACAAAATCTCATATGCATTGGCTAAATCATCTTCAACTAGATTTCTTATATTTTTGTAGAAAATCTTATTCATGAGCTCCTTGGCATTTGTCTTATGATCAGCTGATATGGTAGCTTTTTTCTGAGTATTTGGCAGAACCTGAGGGAGAGATAATTTTTTCATTAACATTGACAATAAGAAACACAAAACCTAACAAATTGTATTTTTATAGGATTCAATGAAATAAGGGTCTGTGAGCTCCTGACTAATGCTAGACTTTCCAAGGTGCACCCTGTCACCCAAAGTTAGAGCATGTTTAACTCGGTACAAGACAAAACTTGTTACTCAGGACACTAAAGTGACTATTTCACATATTTGGAGGAAAGAATCCAAGGCATCTCAATACCTAACTTTCAAATATTAACAATTTTTTTTAGTCTATTTAGGAAAAGTAAGCTTGTCTAGTGATGTGCTTGTTTCTCATTGTCTTCAATTTAGTGATAGTGATGTAATTGAAAACCACATAGTCCTGGTTCAAACTTATGCATTACCTTGTGAGCATGTGCATGTGGGGATCGAGTTCGGGGATACTAAAATGCTTGTAAATTGTCAGAAGTGGATCTAAGATGGGGTTTCTACAACAATTTGGTAGCTTATGAGTAAGAGAATTTTTAGTCACATAAAAGATTGTGGTATCATTGTATATTTTCTCTAATCTTTCAGTTTATTTTGGATATTATCCCTCTCTTGGATGTAGGTTTGGTAAAGATCTTTTCCAAGTCTGTTGATTGCCATTTTGTCTTATTGACAGTGTCCTTTGCCTTACAGAAGCTTTTCAATTTTATGAGGTCCCATTTGTCAGTTCTTGATCTTAGAGCATAAACCATTGGTGTTATGTTCAGAACATTTTCTCCTGTGCCAATGTGTTTGAGGTTCTTTCCCACTTTCTCTTCTATCCAAAATATACAAAGAATTCAAGAAGGTAGACTCCAGAGAAACAAAAATGCTATTGAAAATGTGGTACAGAGCTAAACAGAGAATTCTCAACTGAGGATCTCAAATGGCTGAGAAGCACTTAAATAAATGTTCAACATTCATAGCCATCAGGAAAATGTTAATCAAAATGACCCTGAGATTTCACCTAACACCAGTCAGAATGACTAAGATCAAAAATTCAGGTTACGGCATATGCTGGTGAAGATGTGGAGAAAGAGGAACATTCCTCCATTGCTTCTGGAATTTTAATCTGGTACAACTACTCAGGAAATCAATCTAAGTGTTCCTCAGAAAATTGGAAATAGTTCTACCTGAGGACCTAGCTATACCATTCCTGGGCATATACCCTAAAGTTGCTCCAATATACAAGGACACATGCTCCAATATGTTCATAACAGCCTTCTTTATAATAGTTAAAAGCTAGAAATAGCCCAGATGTCCCTCAACAGAAAAAATGATAAAGAAATTGTGGCACATTTACACAGTGTAATACTACTCAGTTATTGAAAACAATGACTTCATGAAATTCTTAGGCAAATGGATAGAACCAGAAAATATCATCCTGAGTGAGGTAACCCAGTCACAAAAGAACACACATGGTATGCACTCACTAATAAGTGAATATTAGCCAAAAAGAAGCTCAGAGTACACATTATACAACTTACAGATCATATAAAACCCAGAAAGAATGAAGACTATACCAAAGTATAGATGCAACAATCCTACTCAGAAGAGGGAAGAAAATAATCTCTAGAAGTAGAGGGAGAGAGGTATATTGGAAGGAGAGGGGAGATGGAGAGAAAAAGGGGGGCCTGATCAGATATGGAAAGAGATGGAGGAGAAGTACAGAGGGTAAAGAATTTGAATGAAGGTGTGTAGCAGTGCAAGATGGGAAACTGCATATGACCACTTGAAAGTCCTAGATGCCAGGGATCCAAGAGTTTCCCTGGACCCAACAAGAATAATGTTAGCTGAAATACTCAACAAAGGTGAGATAGAACTTGTAGAGGCATATCCAGTAAATAGGCACAGCCCCTCATTGAGGGATGGGGCTACCCATCCACCTCAAAAACATTAATCCAGAATTCCTCCAGTCAAAGGAAATGCAGGGACAAAGAGTGGTGCAGAAACTGAAGGAAAGAGCATTCAGAGACTGCCTTACCTAGGGATCTATCCCATCTTCAGATACCAAACCCAGACACTATTGTTGATGCCAAGAACCACTTGTTGACAGGAGCCTGGCATATCTGTCCCCTGAGAGGCTCTTCCAGAGGCTGACCAACACAGAGGTGGATGTACATAGCCAAACAGTGGACTGAACACGGGGATCCCAATGGAGGAGTTAGGGGAAAGACTGAAGGAGTTTAAGAGTTATTCAACCCCACAGGAAGAACAACATCAACCAAACAAACACCCCCAAACTCCTAGGGACTAAACCACCAACCACGGAGTACACATGGGATGACCCATGGCTCCAGCTGGGTAATATTAGAGGACTGTCTTATTAGGCATTACTGAAAGAGGAGCCCCTTGGTCCTGTGAATGCGTGATGACCATGAGTAGAGGAATGCTAGGGTGCTGAGGCAGGAGAGGGTGGGCAGGTGAGTGAGCACCCTCATAGAAGCAAGGTGGGAGGGGAGAGGGGATAGAGAGTTTGTGGAGGGAAAAATGGGAAGGATGATAACATTAGAAAAGTAAATAAATATATTAACCATACAAAAATGAAAAAAAAAATCAGTTCAAACTGAATGGTCATTATATCACCAGTCCTTTAAAAAAAAAACTGTATGTAACAGAGAAAGGTATTGTTTATTTGTCTTTTGAGACTGAGGAAGAATTCACATGCTATATAAATTAAAGAATAATTTGGGTTTTCATCCTCACACTCAGCTTTATTTAAAATGAAATTTTTTTTCCAATGATAGATTTGTCTTCCCCTTCTCACATTTCACTGTAGAACAATTCAACAGAAGGAATGCTTCATATCTGAAATCAACTCTTCATGCTTTGCAACTAACATGCATCTTAATCAACTTAGTATCTAATCAGAGGTCTGGTAAAGACAGTATACTTGTAGTGCATCTCTATTTCAAAGTGTGCAATTGCCACTTGTCATTGGTGGTTGTTATACCCACCAGTAGTGGAGAATGTAAATTTACTCTTTTATCATCATAGCCCTGCTAGTGCTCCAAGACTCCCTAAGAATATAATCACCTATAAGATCTTTTTTTATTTTACTATTCAAATAATGTGCAATGTCACAGTGTTATTGAGTAAATCAGAAATAATTAGACATTTTAAACTTACCCTGCCTTCTGTCAGCACTGACAGTAGCAGCAGACTTATGGGAAACAACATCATTGGGAAACAAGTCCTAGCTCAAACAAATCAAAGAAGATGACTTGGTTGAAGCAAGCAGTGCATGGGACACACGGGGTAACCAAAAGTTTAACTTAAGCCTGACCAAGCAACAATGTATGACAATTTTTTAACACTGTAACAACAGAAAAGATACCATGTAAGGCCATATAGTTCCATTGTGCCAAGCTTGCCTCTGATAAACATGATATGTATACTATAAGACTTTACTGAACTGTCAGTAGTGTATGTGAAATGGGAGAATTCCTTGTTTCTTTCTGCACATATCTATTACTTTGTCTTCAATAGGAATATTTGTAAAGAAAAATCTTACAAATACTTCCATATACACAATAATGCTCTCTTTCTAATAGCTACCCATTTTGCATTGACATTTATGAATAAGATTTAAGTAAAAACCTCTTATAGATATCTGTAATGTCATTTTCTTTCTCTTACTTCCTGAACACAAATAACAAAGAATGCCCTACAAAACTTTCTGGGATACACTGAATTACACTGTGATACACTCATTGTCTATAACTTACAGAGTAATGATATTTATTCTTCTACATGGTGTATCAGTATATAGTGAATTTCAAGTAAGTCATGTATTTCCTATGATACTTAATACCAAATATTGTCTCATTCTTTCTCATAGGCACATAAAGTAGATTGGGTATTAGGTCTATCTTGTACCTTACTGACACAAATTGGTATAGTTATGCTCTAATTGTATTCTAAGAGAAAAGTTTTATTTTTGCAGGAACAGTAGGAGGAGCTAAGGTGGAAGGAGTAAGAAGAGGAAGATAAGGAGGAAGGAGAGGAGGAGAAGGAGAGGAGGAGCTAAGTGACAAGAGGGGGGAGGACACGGAGGAAGATGTTTGCATGTCCCTGACAGTTAAAGATAATTGATATATCTAGGTTGGATATTGGGTTACACTTCTGATTGCTATTGAGCATTACCAAAGTTATAAAGCCTTTGATTAACATTAAAACAATATTATAAAAGCAAAAAGGAAAAGTGAGGGTAAGATAGAGGTTTTTCTAGGGAGGGGAAATGGGGAACAGAGATGGCATCTGAAATGTAAATAAAATATCCAATAAAGATTTTCACACTGGGCGGTGGTGGCGCACGCCTTTAATCCCAGCACTTGGGAGGCAGAGGCAGGTGGATTTCTGAGTTCGAGGCCAGCCTGGTCTACAGAGTGAGTTCCAGGACAGCCAGGAGTACAGGACTACACAGAGAAACCCTGTCTCAAAAAACCAAAAAAAAAAGAAAAAAAAAGATTTTCACATAAAAAAAAAAAAAATTGTGGCTATGGAATCTCACTGTTTCTCTCTGTATCCATAGGTGTATTGGCTTATTTTTCTTTGATTACATTCTAAATAAAGAATCTGTCTGTTTTTACACCAGTACCATTAGGTTTTGGTAACTATTTTCCTCTAGTACAGCTTGAAATAAGAAATGGTAATAACTTCCAGAATTTATTTTAGTGTACTGTACTATTTTAGCAATCCAGTTGTTGTTGTTGTTGCCATTGTTGCTATTCCATATGAAGGTGAGAAATTTTATTTTAAGTTTTTTTTTTCTGCATGGAATTGCTTTGGAATTCTGATGGGAATTTTATTGAAACTGTAGACTGGTTTTGGTAAGATGGTCATTTATTGTCAGTGTTAATCCTACCAATGCATCAGCAGGGGAGATCTCTGCATCTTCGGACATTCTCAGTTTCTTTCTTCTGATGATTATAGTTCTTGTCATATAGATCTTTCACTTTTTTGGTTAGAGTCACCTAAAATAATTTTTATTAATTTTGGCTATGGTGAAGTGTATTGTTTTCTTAATTTCTTTTTCATCCCATTTACTATTTGTATATAGAGTATACTGAAGTTTATTTTTATTATAGTTTTTCATTGAGCTACTTTGTTGATGGTGTTTGTCACCTTTAGAAGTTCTATGGTAGAATTTCTAGGGTCACATATTTACAGAATTATATCATCTGCAAATAATGTTACTTTAATTTTTTTTCTAATTTTTAATCCTCTTCATCCATTGTGTTATTTGTCTAGCAAGAACATCGAGTACTATATTCAATATATTCAAAAGATTGGATATATCTTTTGAACTTTGTCTTATCCCTGATTTTATAGTGATTGATTTAGGTTTAACTTGATTTAATTTGATTTTGGGTTCTGGTTTACTGTATATTGCTTTTAATATACATTGGTATTCACCTAATATCCCTTATCTCTCTAAGATTGTTAACATGAATGGGTATTGGATTTTATCAAAGGATTTTATCATCTAAAGAAGTGATTATGTGATTATTTTATTTCAGTTTTTATAGGGAGGATTACAGTGACGAATATTCATATATTGAACCATTCCTGCATCACAGGGATAAAGCCTATTTTATCATAATAGATGATGCATGGATGTGTTCCTGATTGGATGTTTGAATAGCAAATACTTTATTGGATTTTTTTGCATCAATATTCATAAGGAAATTGATATAAAATACTTATTCTTTTGTGAGTTTTGGTGTGGATTAAATGTCAAGATGATTGGGGTAATATAGAATGAGTTTGTCAATATTTCTTCTGTTTCTATTTTGTAGAATAGTTTGAAGAGTACTCTTCTTTGAAATTCATACACAATTCTGATCTAAAAACATCTGGCCCTAAGGGTTTGTTTGGTTTTTGTTGTTGTTTTGGTTTGTTTTTGGTTTTTTGTTTGTTTGTTTGTTTTTATTTCTTGACTGAGAGACTTTTAATGAGTGCTTTTATCTCCTTAGGAGATATGGGTATATTTAGATTGTTTAATTAATCTTGATTTAATTTGGTAAGTTGTTGCGGCCCGAGCAAAATGTTGAGGCCCGGGCTGCCCTGCGTTTGGCGGCCACTGTATCCCGGTCCAAGCTGCCGCTCCGGTCTGCGGGTCGGGGTTCAGCAAGAGAGAGAGAGTGAGGCCGGACTCGAAGAATGGAGACCAGACAGAATGTGTTTCAATCCCGTTCATTCTTCAGTCTCTCTTCCTCTCTCCAAGTCCCAAGTCCTAAGTTCCTAGTCCCTAGTTCCTAGTGCCTCCAAGTTCCAAGTTTCTTCTTCCAAGTGCCAAGTGCCTAATGTCTAATAACTACTCCAAGTTGTACTTTCTGAAGTGTCTCCTAAAAGTGTCTGCTCTGTCTGTCTCCTCTGTCTGCTGTGTCTCCCTAATGTCTGATGTGTCTGATTCTCTCTAGAGCCAAGTGTCTTCTACCTAATGTCTGGTGTGTCTGATGTGTCTACTGTCTGCCTCTGCCTTTTATATGTCTTACTTCTAAGCCAGGCCTCTAAGTTACACCTTTAATCATACCCTTAGGTCTTGTCTCTAAATCTGATCTCTACACTTCTAAGTCATACTCTTAAGTCACACACCTTTAATCTCACACACCTTTAATCTCACGAACCTTTAATCTCAAGGTATCTAAACCAAGATTATCAGAGTGTGCTCAGCTGTTGTAGGCTATTGTAATACAAGTCTCATGTCAGGGTATATGGCTCAAGATGGCTGCAAAGCTGATAGCCACTTTCTGCGAAAAGTCGGCCCCCAACAGTAAGTGAAATCTATCAAGAAAATTATTCATTACATGTAGATGTTTCAATATTGAAGTAAAACCTAATGATTGTTTGGATTTTTGTAGTGTCTGCTGTTATGTCTACGTTTTCATTTCTGATTTGTTTATTTGATACTCTCTTTTTGTCTTTTGGTTAGTGTGGTAAAAGACTTCTATTAGTTAGTTTCTGGGTGGAACCTCTCAGAGGACAACATAGTCCTGTCTGGAATCAGAACAAAGTATTACAAACAGTTTCAGGGATTGGTGCTTGTCCATGGTATATGTCCTAATTTGGGTGGGTTATTAGTTGGCCATTTTCTCAGTTTCTGATCAATACCCAATTCTGCATTTCTGGTAGATAGGGTTAAGTTTGGGTCAAAAGGTTTGTGGATGGGCTTGTGTCCCTATGCCTCACTTGGGGTACCTGCCTAGATAAAGGAGGCAGCTTCCCCAGGTTGCATATCCCCCAATGCTCTGAGTCAAAGTTAAGTATACCCCTTTTGTTTCTTAAGTGCCTTCCCTATCCCATGTCTGTTTCTTTTTGGATATTCCCTCTATCCACCTACATAAGTTTTAGATTTCCATTAATCCTTTTGAGCATCTGGGTGGGGAACAAGGGTCCTAAGGGTATAGGAACTCTACAAGACAATGAACAGAATCAACTAACGTGAACACTTGAGGCTCCCAGAGACTGAACCACCAAGCAAAGGACACACACAGGATAGACCTTACCTCCCTGGACATATGTAGCAGTTGAAAAGCTTGGTTTTCATATGGGTCCTGAACATCTGAAGCTGGGATCTATTCCAAAAGTTGCTGCCTATATGTGCGATATATTCTTCTAGCTGGGCTACCATGTCTGGCCTCTGTGGGATAAGAAGTGCCTAGATTCACAGAGACTTAATGTGCCAATGTGGGAGATTATTCAGGGGACCCACAACTGATCATAGGACAAGTGGTTTGGGGGTATCACAGAAGTATTTTGGGAGGGGATAATGAGGAGGGGGCTGAGAATGGGATGTAAAGTGAATAAGTAAAAAAAGTCAAAAAGAGTTAAAAGAAATTATTGATCCTCAAAATCATCTATTAACTTCTGGTTCTTACAATCACTTTGTTAGTATTCCATTCACTGCAATATGACTCTGGTTTATAAACATCATCTAAAAAAAAGCTTCATTGGTGAGGGCTGTATAAAGCACTAATATATGGGTATAGATAGCAATCTTTCAGGGGTATTCCCTTTTGTTCCTTCTGTAGAGTTGATTTGTTGCTAGATATTGCTTAAATTTCAACACTGAATATCATTTTTTTCCTCCATTCATGGTAATTGAAAGTTTAACTCGGTATGGTATTCTGGGCTGGCACCTATGTTCCCTTAGAGTCTATAGCACATCTGTACATGTCATTCTGGCTTTTAGATTCTACAGCAAGAAGTCAAGTATAATTCTGGTACGTATATCTTTATATGCTACTTGGACTCTTTTCTCACAGCTTTTAATAGTCTTCCATAATAGTCTTTTAATAGTTCTTTATGATTATTATTTTGATTAAAATGCTCCAAGAGCACTTTCTCTTCTGGTCTAGTCTATTTGGTATTCTATATAATTTTGGGCTAGTATAGGCATCTCCTTCCTGCTATTAGAGAAATGATCTTCTATGGTTTGTTGAAAATATTTAATGTGCCACTGACCAGGTCATCTTCTTGTCCCTCCATTTCTATTATTCTTGTATTTTATCTGTTCATACTATCCTATATTTCATGGAGATCTTATGACAGATTTGGATCAGCACCTTCTTTGACTGATAGATCCATTTCTTCCAAAATTTTTAACTGTCTGAGACTCTATTTTACATCTGTGTTGTTCTACTAGTGAGGCTTGAAACTGTAGTTCTGGTCCAGATTATAAATTTTCCCTTGCACTTTTCTTTGTGTTTGAGTTTTTTTTTTTTTTATTTTATTCATTTCCATGCTTAAGTCTTAAACTGTCTTATTTACTTGTCACTCATTTTTTTTATTACTGTGAAGAGACACTATAAACACACTTATAAAGGAAAACATTGCAAAGTCTACAACTTTTCCCAGAAGGTATTTCCATGGCTCTGGTATCTCCAAAATCTTGGTATCTCCACAGCAATCCAGGCTTTGCCTTCAAAGCTTCACCCAAAGGCCTCTCTGAATGGACCTCTTTGCAGGGACACCCCTGGGACAAACTCCTCCAGGTAACCTCCCAGGCCATTCTCATCGGGAAAACAGGTAGGCTCACATTTAACCCTCCTATGATTCCTCCAAGCCAAATCCATGAGTCTTACTGCAACCTCTGTAGTAGATAATCTACTGTCTTTACTTTCTCTTTCCCCCATTTTATGTGAACAAACTGGAGAGCTCCTAGTTGAGCACCCTACTTTTCTACCTATATTAATTACACCCAAATATCTCTAGATCATCCTCATTCCTAACAGTCAGCTCTCAATATCCAGACACATATTTTAATTGGAAATCTTGTGGTCACAATTATCAAGACTCCAGAAGAATTTCCTACAAGGTGAAATCCAGCCTTCATATTCTTTTAAGAACTAGAGAGAAAAAAGAAACCAAGCCAAATACCCCTTCTCAGTCTAGAAAACAGCACCTGAACTACCTAGCACTACCTGGAATTGTAGTCTACCTCATTCAAGTGCCTAGATGCTGACATAAAATCACATCTGCCAAGACAGTATTTATCCATAAAGCTCTATCAAACTATCAGAGCATAATCTGAGTAATCCAACATAAATGAAGCATGAGAAAAAAATTTATAAAATAGCCTTCATCATTGTGTTACCAGACCTTAAAGAGAAAATAAACAAACCTTTTTTTTGAATCCATTAAAACAAAAATATTGGAAGGGATAAGGAGGTTTGAATATGAATGTTCCACATAGACTCATGTACTTTATAAAGCTTGGTCTACTTGGTCATAGAATAAGAAGGTATGGCTTTATGGGATTGTTTGTGGCTTTGTTGGAAAAAAAGTTTCATGGAATATGGGTTTTGAGATTTCAATTGCTCAAGAGATAGACAATGCCTCCATTGTTCTCATCATATCTATATGTAGAACTCTCAGCTACCATGTCTATGTTCGTGCTGCCATGTTACCTGCTATATGGATACTGAATTATGCCTTTGAACCTAAATCAAGGGTAAATACCATCATTTATAAAAGTTGCAATGGTCATGGTGTCTCTTCCAAGAAGAATAACACTAACTATATGACTAAAAGGGGATAAACAAGTGTATCAGTTATTTCTGGGCAAAAGTCACAATATTGCTTATTGGCAGAGTCTGGGTTTAGAAAGTTTGGATTGAAAAAGCAGTTGAATGCTAAGAAAAGGGCTCATTTACCAACTCCAGTATCAGTGATCAGTGATACTGAAAACAGTGTAGATTAAGATGACCATGGTTAAGAGATTTTAGAGGAATAAAATATTAATAAGAAGCATAGAGAATATCCTGGCTAAATAGAGAATATTTTGGCTAAAAGTGTGGCATATTCGGCTCTTTCAAAAATGTCTGTGAGGCAAAACTCAAGAGTTTTTGATTAATGGCAGAGGAAAGTTCAAGACAGCCTACTATTGACTCTGTTATACGACTATTAAAGTTACTCTTATAGAAATCTATAAAGAAAAGAAGAAAGCTAAACAAGAAAATATACAAACTGAAGATTGTGAAGAAGAAAAGCTCACCAGAAAGTGCAGCAATCATAGGTCCAAGGCTCAAGGGAATCAGAAGTTTACAGAAAACTCTGATTCTAACATTAAATGAACTGTCGATCTCAGATCAAGACCCAACACAGCTAACATGTAAGCTTGTAAACAAGAATTAAAGATAGTATTAAGCAGTGAACGTAACCATCTACAACAGAAATCTGATACAGATATAATTGAACAAAGTGGCCATATTACAGCCCCAGAAAGAAGCAGAACTTGGCATATTTGGTTACATAGATTAGGCATTAGACTTAAAAATATAAGAAAAAGATCATGGAATCTCTTCATTAGCAGGTAATGCCTGCTGTAGTTGGAGCCTAGAACAAAGGGTGGGAGGAAGGAAGTGTGGAGGGGAAGAACCGACTGACCATCTGAATTAAGATGCATTGGAGAATGTTATTTCATAAGTAGTTCTGCTGCTGCAGAGCTGAGATGAGATTGTATGATTAAATTTCTAGGAGCAGAAGGAAAGATGAAGACAAAAAGTAAGCATTATTGTCTTGGCCAGACTTGCCTATGGTTTCTGAGATGGACTACTGTATTTCAGGGGTAGGAAAATATAAGAAGGGAAAAAGACTAGCAGAGATTCTCAGGAGATACATATGGGAAGAAAGCAAGATGGAAAGATGTCTTCTATTGTAAACATAAGTATGTCTGGGAGACTAGATTTTGAGGAGCAGAGGAAAAGTTGGAGGTGTGCCATTATTAGTCTACCTGTTTTCCTGGTGATAAGGGATAGTGAGTTCTTTAGCAGTACTTGTGTCTTTTCTCAGAATTGCCAAGGGTTATTTAATATCTGATTTCCTAGGTGGACAGGTGACAAAGGGCTTTAAAGAAAACATATTGTTAGCACGAGGTTTTAGGTCTTAAAAATGAATGAGACCAATTAAAATTGAAATGTTTCACATTGGGAAATGATATTTTCATTCAAACAAAGAAGAGGTCTTCATAATGGGAAAACAATTATATCACCTCCACATTTAATATAGAACTAATACCACAAATACATTAGTAACTCCAAAAATCTGGCTGGATATTATAAAAATAAAAAAAAAAAAGATTTAAAAGTAAAGTAAAAATCTACAGAAAGAATTCTCCAAAGAGTAAATAAAAATGCCAGAGAAATACATTAAAAGTGTTCAACATTCTTAGTCATCATGGAAATTACAACCAATATGACATAGGGATTTTATTTAATACCTGTTAGAATGGCTAAGATCAATAAAACCAATGAAAGTTAATGCTGTGGAAGGTATGAGGTAAAAGTAACATTCTTCCATTGGTGTTGGGAGTGCAAGTTCAACAGCCTCAATGGAAATCATTATGTAAAAACAGAATAGATC
The DNA here is from genome assembly GCF_011762505.2 of Arvicanthis niloticus. Classification (NCBI taxonomy): domain Eukaryota; kingdom Metazoa; phylum Chordata; class Mammalia; order Rodentia; family Muridae; genus Arvicanthis; species Arvicanthis niloticus. The sequence goes on from NC_047674.1 coordinate 49,159,099, forward strand.
TATCTGAAGATCCAGCTATTCTGTTATTGGGCATAAAGGACGCAGACCCTAAAAATAGAAATACTTGCAAAACTATAGTCACTGCTTCTCTATTCATAATATTAAGAAGTTTAAATTAGCCTGGATGCCCAACAATGGATGAATAGATAAAGGAAATGTGGACATTTATAAAATTTAATAATACTTGGCTGTTATAAAAAACCTTGGAAATTCACTGGAAAATGGATGGAGCTTAAAATAATGCCCCTGGATAAATGAATTAAGACCCAACTGAAACACAACTATAGTATATACTTGCTTATATGTTGATGGTAGGTATTAGGTATTCAATAATGTACAATTGCTATTAACAGCAAGGTTAGTTATAAAATAATGAAATATGTGGGATGGAGGGAAGAATTTATCTAGGAAGGTGAAATAGAATAGATAATCATAGACAAGATCTCTTTCAGGGAGGAGGAGAAAGTTTAAAGATGATTACAGTGAAATCAGAAAAACCAGGATGTTAAAGAAAAATATATGAAGAGACATAACTAACCCTAAGAACAATTTGAAGGATCATATGGTAACCTACTATAGTAGTAGTTACTTTAAAGTATATACATAAGAAAGAAATCAAAATGGAACATTTTAGAACAGGAAAAACAGGGCACAATGAAACATTTCTCAGCATCAAATGAGACCTCCAGTATCTAACAAAGGTTATATATAATTGAGTTGTTTTCAAAAGGGACAGCATAGAAACTCCCAGCAGTCCAGGACAGTGCTAAACCTACTGCATTCACTCCAAAAATGATGACAGGGCACTATTGCTGAGGCCAACACCTTCATATTCTTTGAATATGATACATTCAAGTTTGTGTTCTCCACCACTGATAAGTGTTCATAATAGTAGATGGTATTCCATATTCTAACACATGAAAAAAGTAAATACCAACCCAACTATCAACCATTTGATTTACTGTGCTGACCTAACTGCAAGATAGTCTTTTTCAGTAGTAGTAAAATCACTGTGTGAATAACCAACTACCTGATTTGATTTAAGGTCCACTATATGAGTTAGAACCCATGAGTTACACTGTCATTATAGCCAAGAACCTGAGATTAGATGCTCTATAGGACTTTGGGCAAAACCAAGTGCTACTTTTCTGCCATAGGACAATAACAACAAAATAATTACTAACAATATCCTACTACAATCATAGATTAGTTTCTTGCTAAGTTGTCATCAGAGCAGTTTTCTCCTATAATAGATATAAAGAAAGAGGGAGAGGCACAATTGGACAGATTGCAGAGAGTGAGAAACCTTAGAATATTCAGTTCTATATGGTATGTTTCCAAAAATTTTCACTACTCAGTTCTCACAGTCTATCATAGCTGGGTTAAAATATGTAAAAGCCAATAGGGATGAAACAAAACAAGTCCAAAAGTAAAAATAAATAAAAATAAAAAACAGGCTTTCTAAGCACAAGAGTGCTGATACATCTGCTGATACACCTATTGATTAAGACTGATTGTAGCAAAATACAAAAGAGGATCAAAAGTCTAAGTCTTAAGTCATTCCAGTGCTGAGAAAAGTGAACACATTCAGCAATCCATAAATTAGAAGCTATCTCCATGATCTACCTGGACTTGAGCTTTGTGCAGGGTGATATATATGGATCTATTTTCATTTTTCCACAAACAGACTGCCAGTTAGACCAGCACCATTTATTGAAGATGCTTTTTTTTTTCCATTGTATATTTTTTACTTCTTTGTCAAAGATCAAGTGTCTATAATGTGTGTTTTTATTTCTGGTCTTCAATTCTTTTCGACTGATCAGCTTGTCTATCTCTGTGCCAATACCATGCAGGTTTTATCACTATTGCTCCATATTACAGCTTGAGGTCAAAGATGGTGATTACCCAATAAGTTCTTTTATTGTTAAAAAATGTTTTCACTATTCTGGGTTATTGCTTTGACAGATAAATTTGAGACTTGCTCTTTTCATGTCATTAAAGTTGTGTTGAGATTTTGATGGGGATCACATTGAATCTGTAGATTGCTTTTAATAAGATGGCAATTTTTACTATGTTAATTCTGCCAATTCATGGGCATGAGAAATCTCTCCATTTTCTTGAGATTTTTTAGTATCTTTATTTTTTTAGAGACTTGAGGCTCTTGTTATACATATCTTTCACTTGTTTGGTTAAAGTTACCTCCAAGATATTTTACATTGTATATGAGTATTATGAAGGATGGTGATTCCCTATATTCTTTCTCGGCCTGTTTATGATTTGTATAAAGGCTACTGATTTATTTGAGTTAATTTTATATTCAGCCACTTTGCTGAAGTTCTTTATCAGCTGTAGAAGCTCTGGTAGAATTTTGGGGGTTGCTTATGTATACTATAATATCATCTGCAAATTGTGATACTTTTATGTCTTCTTTGCCAACTTATATCCCTTTGATTGCTTCTTATTGTCTTATTGCTCTAGCTAGAAATTCTATATTGAATAGAATTGAGAAGATTTGGTATCCTTGTCTTGTCCCTAATATTAGTGAAATTGCTTCAAGATCTCTGCATTTAGTTTGATATTAGCTGTTGGTTTGCAGTAAATTGCTTTTATTATGTTTACATATGGGACTTGAATTCCTGATCTCTCCAATACTATTAACGTGAAGGGGTATTGTATTTTGTCACATGTTTTTTCAACATCTAAGAAGATAATCATATGATATTATGCTTTGAATTTGTTTATATAGCAGATTATGTTAATGGATTTTTACATATTGAATCAAACATGAATTCTTGGGATGAAGCCTGCTTGATCATGGCGAGTGATGGTTTTGATGTGTTCTTAGATTTGGTTTGCAAGAATTTTATTGAGTATTTTTGCATCAATATTTATAAGAAAAATTGTATTGAAGTTCTCTTTTTTTGTTGAATCCTCGTGTGGTTTAGGTATCAGAATAAATTTGCACAAAGCTCAAGTCAAAATGGATCAAGGACCTCAACATAAAACCAGATATATGGAATCTAATAGAAGATAAAGAGAGAAAGAGCTTGGAACTCACTGACACAGAGGGAAATTTCCTAAACAGAACACCAGTGGCTCAGGCTATAAGGTCAAGAATTGGTAAATAGGGCCACATAAAACTAGAAAGCTTCTGTAACACGAAGAACTAGGCCAGTAGGACAAATCATCAGTCTTCACTGGCCTCATGTCTGATGGAGGGCTAATATCCAAATAAATAGAGAACTCAAGAAGTTCATCACCAAGAAACCATACAACTCAACCAATAAATGGGGTATAGAACTAAACAGAGAATTTACAACAGAGGAATCTCAAATAGCTGTGAAGCACTTAATGAAATGGTCAAAGTCCTAAGTGATCAGGGAAATCCAAACTACAACAACCCTGAGAGCCACCTTACATCAACCATAATGGCTAAGATCAAAACTTCAGTGACAATTCATGTTGTCAAGGATGTGGAAAAAGAGGACCACTCCACTATTTCTGGTGAGATTGTAAACTGGTACAACCACTCTGGAAATCAAGCTGGAGGTTCCTCAGAAAATTTGAAATAGATCCATCTATACTAATCTTGGGCATATACCCAAAAAATGCCCAAACGTAATTCCAGACTAATAACAAAAATAACAGGAAGCAACATCCACTTTTGTTTAAAATGTCTTAACATCATTGGACTCAATTCCCCAATTAAAAGACACAAACTAACAAATGGGATACATAAACAGGACCCAGCATTTTCCTGCATATAGGAAATGCATCTTAGTGACAAAGATAGATACCATCTCCGAGTAAAAGGCTAGAAAAGAATTTTGTAAGCAAATAGTCCCAAGAAACAAGCTGAAGTAGCCATTCTACTATTGAATAAAATCAACTTTCAACTAAACTTTATCAAAAAAGATAAGGAACACTTCATACTTGTCAAAAAAAATCTACCAAGATGAACTCTCAATTCTGAATATCTATGCATCAAATGCAAGAGCACCCACTTTCATGAAAGAAACCTTTCTAAAGCTCAAAGAACATATTGCACCTCACACAATAATAGTGAGAGACTCCAACACCCAACTCTCAACAATGGATAAATCATGGAAACAGAACATAAAAAGAGACACAGTGAAACTAAGAGAAGTTATGAACCAAATGGATTTAACAGATATCTATAGAGCATTTCATCCTAAAACAAAAGAATATACCATCTTCTCAGCACCTCATGGTACCTTCTCCAAAATAGACCATATAATTGGTCACAAAACAGGCCTCAACAATTACAAAAATATTGAAATTATTCCATGCATCCTATTAGATCAACATGGACTAAGGCTGGTCTTCAATAATGACAAAAACAATGGAAAGCCCAAATATAAGTGGAAACTGAACAACACTCTACTCAATGATAATGTGGTCTGGAAAGAAAAAAAAGAAAGAAAGAAATTAAAGACTTTTTAGAATTTAATGAAAATGAAGACACATCATACCATAACTTATGGGACACAATGAAAGCAGTTCTAAGAGGAAAACTCATAGCTCTCAGTGCTTACAAAAAGAAACTGGAAAGAGCATACATTAGCAGCTTGAGAGCACATTTGAAAGCTCTAGAACAAAAAGAAGCAAATACACCCAAGAGGAGTAGATGGCAAGAAATAATCAAACTCAGGGCTGAAATCAACCAAGTAGAAATGACAAGAACTATAGAAAGAATCAGCAAACCTGGAACTGGTTCTTTGAGAAAATCAACAAGATAGATAAACCCTTAGCCAGACTAATCAGAGGGCAGAGAGACTGTATCCAAATGAATAAAATCAGAATTGAAAAGGGTGACATAACAACTGAAACTGAGGAAATTTAAAAAAATATATTAGATCATACTACAAAAGCTTATTCTCAGCAAAATTGGAAAATCTGGATGAAATGTTCAATTTCGAAACAGGTACTAGTTACCAAAGTTAAATCAGGAGCAGATAAACCATATAAACAGTCCCATAACCCCGAAAGAAATAGAAGCAGTCAAAAGTTTCCCCACCAAAAAAGTCTGGGACCAGATGGTTTTAGTGCAGAATTCTATCAGACCTTCAAAGAAGACTTAATACCAATTATCTATAAACTGTTCCACAAAATAGAAACAGAAGGAACACTACCCAATTCATTCTTTGAAGCCACAATTATGGTCATTACTAAACCACACAAAGACTAAACAAAGAAAGAGAACTTTAGACCAATCTTTCTTATGAATATCAATGCAAAAATACTCAATAAAATTCTTGCAAACCAAATCCAGACACATCAAACAATCATCCATCATGATCAAGTAGGCTTTATCCCAGGAATGCAGTGATGATTCAATATACAGAAATCCATCAATGTAATCAACTATATAAACAAACTCAAAGAAAAAACATGATCATCTCACTAGGTGCTGAGAAAGCATTTGACAAAATTCAACACACTTTCATGATAAAAAAAAAAAAAAAAAAAAAAAAAAAAAAAAAAAAAAAAAAAAAAAAAAAAAAAAAAAAAAAAAAACTTGGAAAGATCAGGAATCCAAGGCCCATACCTAAATATAGTAAAAGCAATATACAGCAAACCAGTAGCCAACATATCATTCAACTTTTAAAATCAATAGCATCATGAAATTTGCAAGCAAATGGATGGAATTAAAAAACATGATGCTGTGAGGTAACCACCTAGAAAGTAAAGAAAGATATATTCACAAATGAGCAGATAGTATCAGTAAAGTTAAGGAAAACCATGCTACTATCCACAAATACATAGAAGCTAAGCAACAAGTAGAGCCCACATATGGAACATGTAAATCTCACTTTGGGAAACAGAATAGAAATCATGAGGAAATGGGGACAGTAGAATAAGGATGTGCATAAGAGGAATTAGGTTTTCAAAACATCAGAAATCCTTAGAATTGACATGACAAACATTTCAGTATTAATGTTCATTTTCATTAGAGACCTGTCTGCTCCGGACAGCTTCCTATATTGAATTCTAAGAAGAAATTGAGCATCCTTGGAGTTACTCCAGTTGTGGTGAGACAGCCACCAGGCAAGAATTGCCACTTTCCTTCTACAGACAAATTACTGTCCAGAAAAGGACACAAATGTAGAATAGTCGACTGGTTATATCTGCCTAGACAGAGTAATCAGCCCTTAATAATTCTGCAGCACTAAGGTCTGTCAGATGATCCTGGACCAGAAAGCAGAAGAACAGATGCTCTAACGTTTTGAAGTAGAGCAAGTGTCCAGGAGTTCAGAGGTCTCTATAAATTGGCTAAGTTTTAGAAGCTATGCTTTGTGCTTCCCACAATTATAGTTAACTCAGTCATTCTGGATTTCTGATGGGGTTGAAAACTTATAGCGATTTACCTTGAGAGAAAAGATTTGAGTGGATGGTCGTCAGCTGACATTCATCCTAAAGCCAGGTTCAGAACTAAATGTTTTAGTTAGGATAGATGACAGAGGTGCTGGTTAGTCAACAAAACAATGGACTGGTTATTAGGACTATCTTGTACCTCACTGGTACAAATTGGCATAATTATGCTCTAATTGTATTTTGTGAGAAAAGTTTCATTTTAATAGGAAGGGTGATGTGTAGGAGGAGCTAAGGTAGGAGGAGTACTGAGAGGAAGAAAAGGAGTAAGAAGAGGAGAAGAAGAAGGAGAGGAGAAGCTAGGTGATAAAAGAGAGAAAGAGGGGGGAGACAGAGAGGCAGATGTTCATGTATCTCCACCAGTCAAAGATAGTTGTTATATCTAGGTTGGGTAGTGGGTTATACCTCTGATTGAACAATACCAAACTTATAAAGCCTATGATTAACATTTTTTTTAAAAAATGTATAAATGCAAAAAGGAAAAGGGGGCATGGGATAGGGGTTTTCTAAGGGGGGGAATGGGGAAAGGGGATAGCATCTGAAGTGTAAATAAAATATCTTATAAACAAATAAAAAAATATAAAAAAAAAGAATAATGATTCAAGCCATGCCTTTAGTCCCAGAACGTAGGAAGCAGAGGCATTGGATTTCTATGAATTTGAAGACTCTCTGGTGTACAAAATTAGCTACAGTTCACCTCAGGTTACACAGAGAAATCCCATCTCAAAAAGAAAACAAAACAAAAATAAAAAGAAATTAAAAAAACCCAAAAACCAACAAAAAAAGCAAAAAAAAAAAAAAAAAAACCCAAACAAAATCAAAACAAGAGCAAAAACATAAAGTATGAGTATGCTACCACCAGAGCTGAAAGGATTTTACAACTCATTTGCATTTCATCAATTTTTTCACGTCATCTTTTATCTTCCAGAATCAGATCCAGTATACCATATGACATCCTGGAATAATAGCATTTATCTTACTTCACCATCTGAAAACAGTATGAAGACCATGACTTTTTCAGAATGAACACTTGGAAGTTTAAGAGAGGAGCAAATTGACCAATAAGGAAACATTTGAGACTCTCCTAGGACGTAGTTAATTCTATTCACACAAGGTTTTAATCCTTCGAAGAAAAATTATTCCAGTTGGCTTCATACAAAGAATAGTGCAACTATTTAAACAAGGAAGAGGTCAGTGACTGGTGTTAGAGCACAGTTCAATAGTTATGGGTACGATGTCCTTCTGCATTGTTGGAAACAGCACAATTCCACACCAGCCCAATTATTTCTGAGCCAGAGAGATTAAAATAAAGGAAGATACAAACTACATCTATATAGTGGTCTACCGTGTTCCATGAACTATTAATCCTTAAGATGCTTCAGGGTTTGGGATTTGAATTGAAATTTAATTTGTAAAGAATGAGTCAAATGCACTTTTTCAGTTAGCATTTCCAAATTTAAGTTTGCTTTCACAGGCAACAAAATAATCACTTGAGGGTCATAGTTCTCATGATTTTAAACTCTAAAAATGATATTTTTATTTACTATTATTTCATAATACTTTGATTCAGTATTATCTTTTATTTTCATCAATTTTCTCTTTAATTAAAGCATTAAATGTTCATTGCCATTATTTGACAAAATAATTACTGTAATAAATAATCTTAACTGGAACAATAACTTCATTGCCAGGTCTGGCATGACTGCATAAGGGGAGGTATGACACAGTTCCTGTCCCTGGAGCATTGCCAGGCCATTGATCCTCATGATTCCCAGGTCTGCTGATGGTTGCTCTTGCCAGGAAGTTTATCTGCTGTCTTTACTACTGTACTTTCAATCTTTCTTTCTGAGAATACACTTTCCCCATTACTCATGGCTAATCACACCATAGTAAGATGACATTTCCAAGAATGAGAAATTGAGGTGGTCATGAAGCTGTAGAGGATGAGGAAATGCCTTCCTTGTGGCCTTTGGGTTCATGGGAAAGTATCTAGACAATATAATCGCAAGGGCCATAAACATCTACATGAATCTTTTTGGAAATGGTTCATTGCCAGACTTGGCCTTGATTTTGGAATCATGAGGAAGAAAATGTACCTTCCAGGCCAATGACTGCTGAATTAATTAGCCAGGGTGTACTTGTGGGCACTTAGAATAGTGAATTAAAGTGGTTTCAGGAAGAAAAGGTATGGATAGAAAAAAAGGAAATTATGTATGATTTAGAAATAAATAGTATTAAAAGGAGAGTGTAGGAGGCTATGCAATTGCTAGGGTAAGGAAATAAAAATTAGAGAATTAAAAGATGAGGTAGAAACATACAAAAAGTATTCTATTTTTCTAGCTGATTGAAGAATTGGAGATGATAATGTAGGTAAAAATATTAGAGAGCTAACTGTTTTACTTACATAAATTCAAAACTTTGGAAGGAATGATTTTAATTTTAGTAGTTTGTTATCTTCCTATTTTTACATGAGAATAATCACTAAAGGCTGCTGTCTGCTGTACCAGGAAACTGGAAGAGCTGTGCCCAGCTACCCATAAAGAACAAGTTGTGTAAACCTATAAGGAAATGTGGGTTTGCTTTGCGTTTAGTTCTGCTCTAAGGAAACAGAGGCCAGGACTATTAATCTGGGACTCATAGAGTTTATGTAAATTTAAGAATTTTTGATAATTATTAAAAATTATAAAAGGCTTGATGATGTAGCTCTGGTAAATAAAAGCCTGGATTCCAGCTCTCAGGTTGGGAGAAGGAGGGAGAAAGCAAAAGAATGAGAAGGGAGAAAAAATAAAGCTGAAGAATTAAACTGAAGTATGATTAAGCTCAAGAATGAAGAATACTGAGAATTGTCAGGGAACAGAGAAAGTTCCTGAACTAACAGCTTGTATCTCCTACTAACTTTGATTCAGTATTGAATCAGGCCAGTTTCCATTCCTGCTTTTCTCAGGACCCTCCTCATTCTGAGCCTGGACCTCACGTAGCACTTCATTAAGACACAATCCAGGATATGTGTACAGTATACTTCTGTGACATGTGTATTATGCCACAAAAAGAGATGGATCCATCTTTTTCTCTCCTCAGTGCCACTGCTTTCTCAGCTCCAGCTGAACAACACTGAGTATCTCAGCAAATAAAAGATTTAGCTTTAATAGTTCTTGTATATTGTTAATCACCGTTTATTCTTTAGACATAGCTAACAAGAAAGACAAAATAATAATCAAAATAGCAAATGACCCTGACAGTGTCTTTAAAGTTCTTTCTAAAAATTCAGACGCCAGGCCTCTATACTCTGCACTGCTCTCCAACTCTCCACATACTTATCTCCCCAACTTCCAGAAAACATTCCACTGAGATTTCAAAAGTCAATGATTTCATTAGTATCAACCTGTCAGATGCCACCCACCCCCCCGGAGCTCTTGGGGACTGGATCCCCAACCAAAGAATAAACATAGAGGGACCCAGGGCTCCAGCTGCATATGTGGCAGAGGATGGCCTTGTTGGACATCATGGGGAGGAGCGGTCCCTTGGCCTGAGGGATTTGATGCCCCAGTGTAGGGCAATGCAAGGGCAGGAAGGCGGGAGCATGTGTATGGGGGAAATCACCCTAACAGCAGCAGGGAGATAGTGTAGGGGTTTCCAGGGGAGAGACCTGGAAACAGGATAATATTTGAAATCTAAATAAAGAAAATATTCAATAAAAGAAAAAAATATTGAAACAAATTTTTTTAAAATGTCAATGATTTTATATCCCAAAGCTCCAAAGTCCTTCTGCAATCCTCCCCAAATCAGTGACATCTGTGAAAGCAATAACCCATAATCCTGGTACTAATTTGTCTTAGTTAGGACTTCTACTGCTGCGATGAAACACCATGACAAAAAAAAAAAAAAAAAAAAAAAAAAAAAAAAAAAATCAAGGGGTTGGTATTCTTCCATTAGTCACTAATTAAAAAGAAAAAAAAAAGATTTACAGATGGATATTTGGAGTTGTTTTCTCATATAAAGTTTCTTTTTAGACAACCCTACTTTGTCAAGTTGACATGAGAGTAGTCACCTTAGGAGACTCCTGGACAATATGAGTGTTTTATTACACATTCAGCTACTAACTCAGAAATTACATTGCAAATAAAACAGCAATCTTTATCCTCACACACATAAACACACACAAATATATGACATATATTAATATGTTATATATGACATATGATAATATGACATATTAATATTAGTTTATTGTATATTTATTTATATATTAAATAAGTATTAATTTATAAATTAATTATTAATATAATATGTAACTTATCTACCTTATATATAAACATATATTAATGGTATATTTGTTGATTACCCAATGGCTACAAAAGTATTAAAGAGAAAAGAAGTTGAAAGGAGTTGATGTCCTTGATTCTGATATTTGATACACATATCCTAAAAGTGTCACTATGACATTTAAATTAGGTGTCATTTAATCCAGTTCCTCCAATGAGGAGCCAAGTCACAGGAACAGTGTCTGAATCTGGCCTCAGAATTGCATCAGGTTTAGTGATAAGGAGCAGATTCTTGCAGCTATACTAAGAATGTATAGGATATATGCATATAGACAAGTAATTGGGAAAATAGTTTACAATAAATTAGGGCATTAAAATCAGTGAATGTTAACTGGCTAGTGGAAGCGTTTGGATAGTCACAAGTTCTTTACCTCTTATTGTGCTAAAGAATACACTAGGTATTTATATGGCAGATTGGTGGTGACAAGGCCTTTGGAATGTAAAATATTTGCCCTTTAAGACAGTGGTTCTTAACCTTCCTAAAACTGTTATGGTTTAAAACAGTTCCTCACGTGGTGGTGACTCCAACCATAAAATTGTTATTACTTTACAACTGTTATTTTCCTATTGTTATGAATTTTAATGTAAATACTCGATTTACAGGTTATCAGATAGGCGATCCCTAAAAAAGAACATGACACACAAGTTGAAAACCACTTCTTTAAGGGGTACAGGGTGGATATTAAAATTCACTGGATCTGGTTGGTATGTTGTGTTACATTCTTACTCATTGTTTTTTTTTTTTTCAATACTCTCAAGTACTATATACTCTCAATCTAATTTGATATGTGTATTTTGTGAAAAATTTAAGGTTAAGCAAAAAGAAATGTATTAATCTGTGAGGTTTATATACAGAGCAAGAATCATCATTTCTCTTTTGTTTGGACTCAAGATAGAATTTCATATTTCTAATGAAGTCAGAAATAAAACAAGAGTGTTCACTTTCTTCACTATTGTTCATTGAAGGAAGGGATTAAACTCTTAGAACAATAGGTGAAAAAGAAGTAAAAGGCATATCAATAGAAAAAAGAATTCAGAGAATGTCTATTTGCAGATATGATTCTCTAGAAAAGTGACTACAAAGAGTCTACCACAGGATTTTCAAAGCAAAAAAAAAATATTTTTATGAAGTTTTTGGAACACAAAACTAACACCCTAAATCAGAAACTGTTCTATATATTAAAGGCAGATAACCAAGAACATGATCCCATTCACAAAAGCCACAAAAATACCCAGGAATAAATCTAACCATGTAAATGAATGTCATCTATGAGAAAAACTTTCATACCAGAAGAAGAAGGAGGAGGAGGAAAAGAAGAAGGAAAAGAGGAGGAGGAGAAGGAGGAGAAGGAGGAAGAGGAGGAGGAGAAGGAGAAGTAGAAGAGGAAGAGGAGGAGGGAAAGGAGGAGGGAAAGGAGGAGGAAAAGGAAGAGGAAGAAGAAGAGGAAGAAGAAGGAGGAGGAGGAGGAAGAGCAGGAGGAGGAAGAGGAGGAGAAAAGAAGGTACAAAGATAGAAATACAATATTCATGGAATGATGTTTATTCTATCAAATATCATACACAGATTCAATACAAATGAATCCAAACATCACTGACATCATAGCCAATCTTTACAAGTGTAACAAAAACATTCTCAAATATTATATGAAATGAGAAAATTCCAAGGACAGATTGGAATGTAGAATATACAAAGAATTCAACAAAATAAACATCAAGAAAAAAAGAGCTCAATTAAAAGTAAGTTATAATTCATTAAGTTCTCAAAAGAAGAGACATGAAAAGCTAAGAAATTATTTTTAAAATGTCCACCATTTTTATCTATCATGAAAAGCCAATAAAACTATATAGACTTGCAAAAGACAAGCCAGAGAAAACCCCAATATGGATGGGAGGTGATCCTGAACAATAAGATAAGGTAAAATGAAATCAAGCAAACCAAAGTAGGACAAAACAAGCAAATAAACAAGAAAAAAATTGAAGAACAAGAAGCTCATATAGACACAGAGACACACATTCATGCCCAAAGAAATCCCATAAATACATAAATGGAAAATCACAGTATATTAGGAAAGATCAATATCGTTTTAAAAATGTCCAGATAAACTGTTATGAGATAAAATACACCTCCAAAAATATCATTCAGTTCATCTGTGTTAGTCATTTACTGCTAGATGTGGAGCCTTCAATTAAGTGTAGTGTGTGTAGCCTGTGAGACTGTTGGTTAATCATCTGTAAATAGTTGTCAATTGAAGACAGCTATTCTTCTAGGCTTGGGATTGTTGAATGTGTTCACTATCCCCCTCAGGACTAATATGCCATCTGGCTTAGACCTATGGAACCCATTTGTTATGCTGCTACAATTACTCTGATTTCATATGTGCATCAGTTCTGAGGTGTCCAGAAAGCCTAGTGTCTTTGGTTTGTTCCATTCCGATTGACTCTTACAACTTCCTCTCCCACAGTGTTTTCTGACTACTAAGGGATGGAAATTCATGGAGACCCCCTATTTAGGATTGAGTATTCCAAGGTTTCTCACTCTCTTAACTTGGTCCAGTTGCCTGTCTCTTTATTTGTTACTACTTACTGTAGGAGGAAGCTTCTATGATGATGTCTGAGCAAGACGCCATGATTATAGTGGAATGCCATTAAGAGTTATTTAGTTGCTAGCTTCCTATAACAGAACAGAAGTGTTTGGCTTTTCTCAATGTCTATCTTATAGCTAGTCTCAGGTTACTGGCTACCAGAGTAATGTTAGGCATGGGTTCCATCTCATCTAGTAGGTCTTAAATCCAATTAAATAGTTTTTGGTTACTCCTACAATGTTAGGTCCCCACTGTAGCTCACAGATTCTATAGCTGAGTTGGTGTTTACATCTCTCATCTGGTGGAGTGTAGAGTAAATTCCAAAAGCATGGACATTAGTTGATAGTGGTGAAGGCTCTAGGTGAGCACTAGCTCATCTTCACCCTGTTCAATGAACATTTCTTTCAGCAAGAGGACCTTACCATCAGTATGAGAAAAGGAAGAAATAGCTATATTTAGCAATATCCTGTGTCATTGAGATATTCTGGTGTCCCTTTGGCCAGCAACTCAATTAGATGTAACCCATTCCTGCCACTGGAGGTTTCATTTGTTAGTGAAGTATGTTTAATTCTCTCTTTCTCTCCCCTAGTATAAAGTGATTCCTTTTGGATTTCTTTCATATATGTATGCATTTTGAGCAGATTTTCTGTAATACATTTCCAGATGAACACTCAAATGGCTCTTAGGTTTAGTTGTGTTTCTCCACATTCCTGCCTCTACCCAACTCTTCTCTTCCTTTTCCAATATAATCCTCTGATCCAGTCTCTTTCAGCCCATAACACATGCTCATCCATGTATAACTATCTGTTGTACTTTCCCTTTCTAGGGCTCATTTCTGCAACCTTAGTCCTAAACTCGGGGTATAGAGATTGTATACTATTAAGGAGTTAAAGTCTATCATCCACATACAAACAAATACATACCATATTTGCTTTGTATGGTTGCTCTGGGTTACTTCCTCCAGAGTGATTTTTTTAGCTCCATCCATTTAGCAGTGAATTTTCTGATTTTATTTTAGTTTTTAACTGTTTGATAATAAGCTGAATAATATTGAATTGTGTAATTGTACAGTATTTTTTATCCTTTAATCTGCTGTTGGCCATTAGGCTGTTTCAAATTTCTAACTAGTATGAGTAGAGAAACAGTGAGCAAGTGTCTTTGTGGTAGGATTTATGGTCTCCAAGGCAAATGCCGAAGAGTGGGATAGCTGGATCTTGATGTGGTTCTATTACCAGATTACTGAAGAACTGACACATTGATTTCCATAAAGCTGTTCAAGTTTGCATTCCCACCAGCAATGGATGAATCTAGTCCTTACTCAAATTCTCAATAACATGAGGTTTCATTGGTTTTATTTTTCTTAGCCATTATAACAGGTATAGAATAAAATTACTAAGTACTTTCAGTTTGCATTTCCATAATGATGAAGGATGTAGTAGATTTCTTTAAGTGTTTCTCATCAATGTGAATTTCCTTTTTGAGAGCTCTCCATTTAACATCTCTCTCTCTCTCTCTCTCTCTCTCTCTCTCTCTCTATATATATATATATATATATATATATATATATATATATATATATATATCCCAGTCATGGTTTCCCCTCCCTCCTTTCCTCCCAGTCTTACCTCCTCCCTTTCATTCCCCCCATCCACTCTTTTGTTTCTTTTTTTAAAAAAGGTAGGCCTCAATGGATATCAAGCAGTCAATGGCATATCAAGTTTTAGTAAGACTAGATACCTCCTCTACTACTATGGCTTGACTAGACAACCCAGTAGCAGGAGAAGGTCTCAAAAGCAAGCATCAGAGTCAGTCAGAGACAGCCAATAGATGGAATTAGAGGAGATTGTTCTGAGTGAAGTAATCAAGACTCTGAAAGACAAATATGGTATATAGTTCACTTATAAGTGGGTATTAGCCCAAAAGTAACTGATAATCATGCTATAATCTAATTAAACTAATCTAATATAATATAATTAGACCCAGTAAAGCTGTGTATCACATTGTTTTTAGCTGTGCACTTTTTTCTACTTGAAATACGGTGTTTTAAAATGTTTACTATATATTTCGAAGGTTAGTTTTGTGTCAGATACAGACTGGCTATAAATCTTTTTCTTATTCTATAGCCTGCTGCTTTGAATGAATGACAATGTCCTTTGCTATACTGAAGATTTTTCAGTTTTATTGGGAATCATTTATTTATTGGTGATCTTAGTGCCCATACTAACATTGTTATTTTTAATGCCTTTTTTAATCTGTATAAGAAAGTAGCTACTCAGTAACTCATGGCAACCCTTTCTAGAAGTAAAAGTAAAAGTAAAAGTAAAAGTAAAAGTAAAAGTAGCATCCCTATGGAACCCACAAACACCTCTGAATAGGGAAACAGGTATAGTAACTTCAGATCTTCATCTCTCCCTCTGTCCAGTCTTATTTCTAGCTCTGCAACAGACCACTTGTTGCTACCTCCTTCCTGCTCATCCTGATCACCTATGAATATCACAGACATTCCCATTCTAACCTCACCCCAACGCCCTCACCCTGTTTCCTGACTTTTCTTTTCTGTAACTACAGCAAGCAGTCCCTGTGAAGCTATAGACAACTCTAGCCCAGAAATCAGGTAGGCTAACTGAATCTCTTTACCTATCCCACTGCTCCATCAAATTTAGTCCCATAGTCTCATCCTACTTCTGCAGCAGAACAACTACTGATGCCTGTCTTTCCTCCCTACATCCATCTCCATGGAACTTCCTCTCCAGTCTTCCTTATTCCCCCACACCCCATTGGTTTGTTCCAGCCTCCAACTACAGGAAGCCTTACTTGGGAATACACAGGCTACTCTGACCAACTGAATAAGTAGGCTGATCGCACACCTTCATCTCTCCTTCAATTCCTCCATGTCCAGTCTCCACATCTATGACAGACCTTCTACTGTGTGCTCTCCTAGTTTCTGTCTCCTTTCTGTATGGACTAAGTGAGCAAATCCCAGTGGAAAACCCTACTTTTCTACCTTTTGTAAACCATCCCTAAATTCTCTACAGTTCATCCCCATTCATTGATGTCAGTTGCCAAAAGCCAGAAACAAATTTTAACTGAAATTCCAGTGGCCACACTATCAAGAGCCCAGAATAATTTTTACACTAGCTAACACAAAGCAAATACACTCTCCCAAGAGCCATAGAGAAAACAGAAATCAAGAAACAACACACTCAGCACCCAACAAAGGCAAGACCAAAAACAGCATCTAGAATTACAGTCTTCCCAGTCTCAGTTACTTAAATGCCAGTATAAAAATATAATGACAGCCAGGACAATATGTTTCCATTAGAGCCCCAAAACTCTACTGTAGCAGGCACTGCATATTACAATATACCTGAAGCACACAGAAAATTGATAACAACTGTTATCAATATATTAGGGGACTTTAAAGAGGAAATGAATAATTATCTTAATGAAATCTGTAAAAACACACTAGGTAGAGAAAGTAAATTGAATTGGAATGTGTCCTCATGGGAGGTGTGGGGTTGTTGGAGTGTTGGGCTTTGGGATTTCAAATGCTCAAGTCAGGCCCAGTATCTCCCTGTCTTCCTGCTGACATCAGCTCCAGCTGTAGAACTCTCAGTTGCCTTATCTGCTTGCATGCCATCATCCTCCCTGCTGGTGTATGATACTACAACTCTGAAACTCTTCAAGCCCGGATAAATGCTTTGCTTTATAAGAGTTGTAGTGGTTATCATATGGGTTCACAGCAATAGAACAGAAGTAGGATAAACCAAGCAAGTTGGGTGTTGCTGTGTCACCCCTGACCATATTACTTATTGGAAAAGTGTAGACTTGGAACTTTGAATTAAGAAAGCAGTTGGATGCTTTAAGATGCACCTAATGGATCATACTAGTAGGAGCATGGAAGACAGTGGTATTGATAGCAATGTAGATTATGATGAACCAGATTTCAGGAGAGTTACATATTAATGTTGTTGTTAAAGATGATGATGATAGTGATAGTGATAGTGATGGTGGTGATGATGAGATGATGATGATGATGATGATGATGATGATGATGATGATGATGATAAATGCCCTAGAATCATTCTGTGATATTTTTGGCAAAGAATGTGGCGGCTTACTGTCTTTGTCCAGAAACATGCCTGAGGTAAAATTGAAGAGATTTTGATTAATGACAAAGGACAAGGATATTTCAAAGCAGCCTTCTAGTGATTCTTTTATGTGGTTATTTTTTTCTTTAACATCTTCTTTAATAAGACATTACAGCACATGTGAGGTCTCAAGTGTGTCAGCTAAACCTGGGAATGAGAATGGAAACAAGTTTAATGCGAACTCCTTTTGACAACTAACTTAAATATAGAATATGAAGAGATTCAGTCCCCTCTTGTTATTTTATATCACCTTTAAAGACACCAAAACAGTTTTTAAACAAATTTGTCTGTTAAGGGTCTCTCCAAACAAAATTACAAAGATGTTTGAGTTGTCATTTTCTCCTTACAGCAGATTTAACTGAAACACAGAATAGGACCATGCTGGCAATCCCCGTGCTCCAAATGATGATTCCTCAACTATTCCCTATCACTGAGATAGTGAAATATGATGTCTTCAGCTTCTCTTAAAACACTTAAATGCAAGATTGAAAATGTTTTATTCTGATTTGCAACAGTGAAACAAACAAAAATAATTAAACAGAAAATTGTGAACAGGCCCTGAATAACCAGTTTGTTACTAAAAAGAAATGTACATCTGCAGAAAGCTCTTTCAAAAACTCTAAAATTTCTATTTAACTAGAATGTCTGTAAAGTCCACAAAAAAAAAAAAAAAAAAAAAAAAAAAAAAAAAAAAAAAAAAAAAAAACAGGTGAAATTCTAACTCTAGTTGCAACATTTTAGCAAACAGGGAATACCAAGTTTGAGAGGCAGGAAATTAGATACACAGACAGACCATACTTTTGTGAGGCTGGGGACGCAAACTACCAGCCCTAAGACTCTCCCTTGAGACACCGTCTTTCAAACTCAGAGACATGAGCTAGGTGGTCAGAATATCCTAAGCTGTCCACTAACTGTCCAGGCTACATCACAAGGGTTCTGTTTGTTATCAGCAGGTCAGAGTCGCAGCTCTAAGCAGCTATCAGTATGTTATGTTCTTCCCATTAAGTAAATTTCTAAACCTAAACTGAGTTACAGCAGACTTCCTTGTAAGCTACAACACCAGAATTAGTCTTCCCTAACTGGAAGAATTTACCTTATCTCACAACACTTTGCTAGTTCAGGTGGAAGTCAGACTAGACAGTCATTGATTTCAGGAGCCAGCACTAAGTCTCTAAAATTAGTTTTATTTGAAAGACAAAGAATGTTCTGGGAATTAAGCTGGAACAAATCTTTCTAATCTTCCTGTTAAATGAGGAAAATCCATTCATAAAATTAGCTAAATAACTTTCAAAATCCTTCAAAAATTATAGCTCAATTTTAAATGAAAGAATTTGAACAATTTGCAAAGATCCATTAAAAGACATGTCTTTACAGTTCACACTTGTTCTTTCATATTTTGTCCAGAAGGGCTATCGGGCAACCCTACCAATTTTATGAATTGAATCTGTCATCTACTATGACTCACAGATGGACACCCAGGAAATGGTCAGAAATGGGAAATGACAAGTAACTGTGAATACGCGGAAGCAGCAGATAGGCCATTCTTTAACCTGCATCATCTACCAAGAGAATCATGTGTACAATTTAATAAATGAGTCTGCTGTAGTTTAACAAGCCTGCCACTGAGCCTGAGATAGAGAATTATTCTTACAACACTAGCTGATCAACTCATTTTTATAATAAGGCAAATAATAAGGAAATTTAGAACAGAATTTCTACAACCATTTATCCTGTGGTGTTATAAAATCAAAGCACTACTTTATTAAATGAGTTATTTTATACAGTATGAATATCAATATAATTACAATTGTAAATTTTTTATAACAAGAATGGACTGATTTTTCAGATTTCCACATCAAAGACAACTGTACATGTACACAGAATTATCTTTGCATGAAGCCCAAAGGGAACAGCGTAAGAATGAGTGTTTCTGTAGCCCCTTTATTTTTTGCCGATCAACAATTTGTTTTAAAAAGCAGCTGCAGGATTGTTACTTAAGGTCTGAGACAGTAGAAGAGTCAAAGGTGTCATGAATTCACCTGTAACAACTTTATGCCTGAACATCAGCCAATTCTGGAAGAAGTGGAGTCTTAGGGTGCTTGCTCTCAAAGTACTGCTTGAAGGTCTTGGGGTCTGGCATTTGTGTCCTACAGACTAGGCAGGTATATATTAAGGCAGCTTTGGCAGCAGCCTTTTTTGGTTATATTTTGTTTCTTGTTTTGTCCAGCCTGCTTTTTGGCATTTTTCTGCTGAGACTGAATCTTCTGCTGTCCATGAACCATATCTGGGCCAGGCTGGTCTGGTGTCCCAGAGACCACATAGCATGAGAAGAGCTGGGCAGGGTGAGCCTTAAAGGAAGGGTCCAGCCCCTGCACCTCTTGAGGCCTCCACCACCCGCAGAGGAAAACTGAGCAGAGCCAGGAACACAGCAGCCCATGCTTAGCACACCCCCCACAGTGTGCGAAGGTTACTCTTTTGCAGTTGTATAATGAAAAGGAGAAAGCAGAGAAAGTAAAAAATACAAATGAAGAATTTGAAAAGAAAAAGAGCACCAGGACATGTAGTACATCTTGTCAAATGTCCAAGAAGATGAGAAAGTTTTTTTTTAAAAGCCTGGTACTAAATGAAATAATTTGAGTGATAATCTCAGAACAATACGTTACCTTGCTAAGCTTCTAATGAGGAAACAATTTACCACAGAAAGCCGATGCGCATATAATTGAACAATGGGGCTGTGTTCCAGACACAGCAAGAGGCAGAAGTGTCAGCTTCAGACACATGATTCAGGTTTTAGAGTCAAGGGTACAAGAAAAGGGTTATGGAATCTCTGTGCATGAGTAAGGAAAGCCTCCTAGTTCGAGTGTATGTCATGTATGTCAACGCATGAAGGCCCATTCAGAGAGGTCTTTGTGTGACCTACAAAGGTAAAGCATGGATTGCCCTGGAGACGCAAAGATAATGAAAATACCAGAGTCACAGGAAACCTGTTGAAAAACTTGGAAGACCACGTGTGGAAAGAGCTGAAAGGGAAAATGAGTATTGTAGTTCACAAAGCCAAATAAGGAGTTGAGGAGCTGTAGAGGGCTTTGATATCAGACATGGTAATGTAAAGCACTAGTTGAATGGTTGTTTTTGTGTGTGTGTTTGTGTGAGTAATCATGATACCTCTTCACAGCAATAGAACACTAAGAGAAAAGTGAATCAAATGGTTCAAGAACTAAAATTTGAAATGGAATTAAAAAAAAAAAAAAAACAGGGAGATCAAAAAATGAAAAATTTAAAAACTAGGACAGAAACAACAAAAGCAAGCCTTACCACCAGACCACAAAAGACAGAAGAGAGAATCTCAGACACTTAGACATGATAGAAGAAAAATAATTATAGAAAATGTCCATCTGAACAACTCCTGGCATAAAACCTCCAGAAAATCCAAGACACCACAAAGAGAATAATAAGAACAAAACCAGAAAAGGAAAGCCAGGTCAGAGGCATAGAAAATGTTTTTTAACAAATCATAGAAGAAAATTTCTCTAATCAAAGAAAGGAAATGCCTACCAAACTACAGAAAGCATACAGAACACAAAATAGATTGATCCAGCAAAGAAAGCCCCTTGTCACATAACAATCAAACATTATTATTGACAACAGAAGACTATTAAAGGTTCCAAGGGGAACAGAACAAGTAACATGTAAGACTAAATCTAATAACATTATCCGTGACTTCTCAAGACTCTAAAAGTGAGAAGGACATGGAACAATGTGCTACAGACTCTTAGAGACAGCAAATGCTATCCCAGACTACCATGACCAACAAAAATTTTAATCACCATAGATGGAGAAAATTAAAAATTCAAAGATTAACCAAATTTAAGCAAAACCCAGCAAAAAAATCCGGCCATACAGAAGGCACTAACGTGAAAATTTCAAATGATATATTCCTATTTATACTCATAAAAGAGCACTTCATTCATCTCTCATCAAAGAAGTTTCTACTCACAATAGATGATAATTAACACAGAGACCTATACCTTGATAATGTGCAAAGAATGAGATAATTTGGACTTCAAAAACCTGGGATCCATAGAAAAGTTCTGTCAAAAGGAATGTAATGGCCAGAGGTGTCACATGATATTGAGGATCAATATTTTACAAAGTAGATGCATATGTGAATTTATTGAGACTGTGACAATATACATAAGAACTGCACATACGCCATACAAAATCCAGAATAGAGGATGGGAAGTGGGCACAAATCATCCCAATCAGACTCCAGGAAAGGCCCCAAACTCAGGAATAGATGGTCAGTAAGTGAAAGGCACTTCATGTGTTTGAGTCTCTTTACTTTGTATTTGTTTTATGTTTGTTCGGTAGTTTTTTTTAAAAAACTAGAACTACAGAAAATGAAAATGGAATAAGGTGGATGTAGAAGAGTAGTATGACAGAAAAAAAAATGTCTTTAAAATGCCAATTATGAAATTGCCAAAGGAAAACCAACAGAATTACTGAAGAGAGGAAAATGTTGATAGTATTTATGATATAAAACCAAATATAGTTATGATACCTTTCTTTAATGCAAATATTGCTTCTGTCAACACCCTGTCTTTAAAAATGACTTCTGACTTAGAATATTTCAAAGCAGTTACTTCAAACAACAAGAGCACCATACAATCCAGGTAGAAGACAGATTTCCTGCTAAAGTATCTATATAGATAATAGTAAATTTGTGTATAGAAAGATAAGTGTTATAAATGCACAAATGTCATATAATAATGAAATGAAATAAATGTGATATATATGTATATATATACATACATATATATGTATGTATATATAAATATTGTATATATGTATATATATACATATATGTATGTGTGTATATATATATATATACATATATATGTATATATATATATATATATATATATATATATATATATATATATATATATACATATATATATATTTCCAGAACTACTTGAGCATGCCTTTGGCCTTAGCACTTAGGAGGCTAAGACAGGCAGATCTCTGAGTTTGAGGCAAGCCTGGACTTCATAGCATAGTCCAGGTTGATCAAGGCTAAACAACAACAACAAAAAAACCCTATGTGGAAAAATCAATGTATCTATTAACCTATCTATTTATTTTCTATCTATCCATTTACCTTTATATATCTGTATATTAGAACTACATTATTTAAGTGAAATGAAACTGTCAGGTGTTTTCAGCTTATTCTCATGAATAGTCTTCTGCTTCATAGAATAAGAATGCCATATCCTTTTGAAATATAAAATTTAGAGAGCTAATGTATGGGTAGATAATAGGATGTACGAGATTAAGATAGTTTGAAATCCAGTGTGTTTAAATCTGATATGATACAAATGAAGATTATTTAATGGTTTTCCTGGATTAAGCATTACAGGCAAAGGCAATCTAAGAACTGACACACTGAAGAAATAATATTGCAAAACCCCATGTCTATGAGCTATTGCACTTTGTTGACAAAAGGAAACTGTGTGTTACGAGGTGAACTGTTGTGACTGGAATTAATTCTCTGAAAGGTATTTGTCTCTTTGCTTGAGAAAACCGGGTTCCACATTTTCCTTGAATGAACCACCAATTTCTCTAGAAATTTCTCTAGATGGTTAAATTGGACTTGCTTACCATTTCAAAATAAGTACATATCATTGTGAACACAGAGCTTGTGTTGTGGAACAATTTTATCTTGAGTCTCATTCAAAATAATAATGAAAGTTCATATGACTGACACATATTTTAGGACAATGTACGGAGACATTTGTATTTGCTTCATGAGAATAAAAACCTGTAGGTGAAAATGAGGTGAAAAGGAAGTGAATATTGTACAAACACACAGAAAGTTGGCAATAGATTCATTGTCATGTCCCTGTGTTTGTAAGTAAACCAGATGTCCTGGAGAGACAAAAAATTAAACTCCAAAAACATTCTTACTTGTATTTGGAATAGTGTACTTAATAGAAACAAATTAAATTTAGGATGTTATTAGTATGAAACACCTATTGAATATTCAAAATAGATCAAGCATTGTTTATATAATCAAAACATGAATATGTTTATATAACTTTTTTTCTAGAATGAAAATACCTTAGAAATCAATGAAGGAGCATTAAACAGAAATTAAGATTGTTTAAATCAATGTATGAATATCTTTAAGACATTGATACTTGTTTTCATTTGCTTCATGTACAGTAGAAAAATAATATAAATATACAACTACTGATTTTTTTAAATTTTATTTTATATTTTATTTACATTTAAGATGCCATCCTCTTTCCCCATTTCCCCTCCCTAGAAAACCCCTGTCCCATGCCCCCCTTTCCTTTTTGCTTTTATACAATTTTTTTAATGTTAATCAAAGGATTTATAAGTTTGGTAATGCTCAATCAGAAGCATAACCCAATACCCAACCTAAATATAAAAACTATCTTTGACTGGTGGAGACATGTGAACATCTGCCTCTATGCCCCCTCTCTCTTTCTCTCTCTCATCACCTAGCTTCTCCTCTCCTTCATCTTCTCTCCTTACTCCATCTCTTCCTCTCAGTACTCCTTCCCACTTAGCTCCTCCTACATATCACTCTTCCTGTTAAAGTAAAACTTTTCTCTCAAAATACAATTAGAGCATACTTATTCCTAATTGTACCAGTGAGGTACAAGATAGTCCTAATACCCAGTCCTTCATTTTGTTGACTAACCAGAACCTCTGGCATCTCTTCTAACTAAAACACTTACTTTTGATCCTGGCTTCTTTTTTGGCTTTAGAATGAATGTCAGCTGAAAACCATCTACTCAGATCTTTTCTCTCAAAGTAAATAGCCAGGATTGGCTATGAGACTATAGGTCTTCAACCCCATCAGAAATCCAAAATGACTGAGTTAACTGAAGTTATGGGAAGCACTAAACATAGCTTCTAAAACTTAGCCAATTTATAGAGACCGCTGAACACCTGAAAAGGCCCTATGCTACCGAATGTCGGAGCATCAAATCTTCAGCCTTCTGGCCCAGAGTCATCTGACAGACCTTAGTGATGCAGGATTATTAAGGACTGATTACTCTGTCTAGTCAGATATAATCAGTCGACTATTCTGCATGTGTGTCCTTTTCTGGACAGTAATTTGTCTGTAGATGGAAAGAGGCAATTCTTGCCTAGTGGCTGTCACCACACAACTGGAGTAACTCCAAGGATGCTCAATTTCTTCTTATAATCCATGACAGGAAGCTGTCAGGAGCAGACAGGTCTAATCAGAATGGACATTAATATATAAATATTTGTAACATCAATTCTATGGACTTCTGATGTTTTGAAAACCAACTATCCATGTAAGGTAACCTGGACTGTTGTCTGTTAACTCCTCTCAGCTATTTCTAAATAAAATATGGGAAACCTCCTAACAATAAACTCAAAGCCATGAATTTGCTATAGTCCCTTAACTCATAGGTTAACCATCCCAAATCAGATTTAAAAAGTTAAAGAAGGACTGGGTCTAGGCCTTGTATTCCTAAATGTGTTATACAGGCACAATGCCCATGAGAGTATCAATATTCATCTCACTTTTATATTAATAAGAAGCTTGTACCAATGAAAACCTTAAATTTGAAATCAAAGTAAATTTTGTACCATTTAAGAAATTATAACTTCATCTTGATATTAATTATACAGATTTCTACCAATAGGTTATGGCTATGCAATAAGTCCTAGCTAATCCTCTCTGTTCCAACAAAACCACTACTTTTCCCTAGAAAGACAGACCATTATTAACCACATTAGTCCCCAAGCCCAAGGAATAGGAGCGCTGACTCTTCTTTAACTTCTTCAAGCTGATTATGGGCATTGAGATATTAGAAGAGGGGTGGGGGGGGGGGAAGAGTAAGTTGATAAGCCTCTGACGCTGTGTTTTCACTGAATCCAGATGGAATTCCAGGACATCGGAGGTTTGGGCAGGTCTGCTCAGTATGCTTGATGAGTAGATACACCAAGGCTGTATATTCTGCAATATACAATTCTCAGAACAAGTTTTAATATCAAGAAAAAAAAAATTTTTTTCCCCTATGGGGCTGACATTTTTTTAAAGATGTTGGTTCTAACAACTTTTCTTTTTTTCTCTCTCTCTTTTTAAAATTGGTTGTAATGTTTACATTTCAGATTTTATCCCCTTACCCCACTTCCTCCCACCACCCAGAAACCTCCTCCCATCCCCCTCCTCATGCTTCTATGAGGCAGTGACCGCACCTACCCCCCCCACTATGCCTTCCCCACCCTCACATTCCCCCTCATTCTGTGTTTATTTTTTTATGGGACCAAGAAACTCTTCTCCCACCTATGCCCGACAAGGCCATCCTCCCCTACATATACCGCTGGAGTCTTGGGTCCGGTCCCTCCCTATGTGTTCCCAGGCTGGTGGTTTAGACCCTGGGGGGCTCTGGTTGTTTGGTATTACAACTACTGATTTTTTATTGGTTATTTTATTTATTTATATTTTAAATGTTATCCTCATTCCCAGTTTCCCCTTCACAAACCTGTTATCCCCTCCCCTTCCACCTGCCTTTATGAGTGCATCCCACCCTCCCACCCACTCCCATCTCAGCGCCATAGATATATGTGTATTGTGTACTCTTTATATGATTTCCCTTTGTTGACCTCTATTCTATTCCTCTCACTGACTCTACCTTCAAAGAAAGCTCTGTGCATTTTTTATGTCATTATTTTTTGCATGAACAATGGTGTGGATTTATTTATTTGAGAATATCAAAATAGCTGAGTATAAGTTAGTTTTTACTGGTCAGCCATTAATCCAACATATGTATCCTTTCTTGTTCCCACAGTCTCAGGGAAGATCACTGAAAAGGGAACTGGAAGGGTGGAAGTGCCAGAGGTGTGGAGGATTGCTGTGTAGTGCAGGTCTCTGTAAATAGTAAGGCTACTGTAGTCATGAACTTCTAGTGTGCTGACCAGAAGAAGGTGTATACAACATCAAAACAATGCAATAAGACCTCCAGAGCCTTACTGATACAGATGTGGATGCTTGCAGCCAACCATCAGACTGACCCAATGGAGGAGTTAGAGGAAGAACTGGTGGAGGTGAAGGAGTTTGCAACCTCATAGGAGTAACAACAGTATTCACCAGCCAGACACGCCCCTATAACTACCAGGGAATAAACCACCAACCAAAGACTACACTTGGAGGGACTCATAGCTCCAGCTGCATATACAGCAGATGATGGCCTTATCTGGCATCAATGAGAGGAGAGACCCTTGGTCCTGTGAAGGCTTGATGCCCCAGCATAGGAAAATGCTAGAGAGGTGATGCAGGAGTATGTCCATTGGTATGGAAGCACCCTCATAGAAACAGGTGGAGGCGTAGAATAGGAAGTGTGTAGAAGGGGAACCAGGAAGGAAGATAACATTTGAAATGTAAATAAATATAATAACCAATAAAAAAAAAACCAAGGTAAATGGAATGGAAAATCAAAACACAGGCTGCATACTACCTATGTTTTGAAATGGGGAGAAACTGTCATTTTCTTTTATTCTAGATGGCTATAGTTTACTTTCCACAGCATGGGATACCTTGGTTGTAAAGTTTCTCTTGGATGTGCTGTTTTTTGAACTGACCCTAGTCCTGCATACACATCCACCATTATTTCATACTTTATGGGTGTTGGTGTTGTCATAGGGTTGAACCTGTCCTCAACCTTGAGTCATGTTGAATAGTCTAAGTATAGAACTGGATCTTCGGGGACAAATAAGTCAATAATCAAAGACAATCATGTCAAAACTGGGACTGAGCTATAGCCCATAGTAGAGTCAGTAATTTTCTGCATCTGAGCCACATAATGCACAGACAGGTAGGGTAAGAGCCAACTGCACTTGTAGCACTGGGTTTTATCTTTGTGGGTATCTAGGTGAGGGTACTTCCACTTCTCCTGGGTCAACTCTGATAGATTCCTGGACTTAGTTCTCCTGTGAGGGTTTTAACCATGAACTCACACATCCCTAATGCACTTTATCCCTAATAAAGTGACCCTTTTTCATACTTTTAGGAATATAGTTATTAAAGTCTGGACCTATGTGTAGTGCTAACCAAGGATGCTTGTCCAAAGGTGTCACCAAGGACAAGGTCCATTCTGAAAAGCAGTTTTAAAGAATATGAAATAATTTAGAGAAGAGTCCAACCTCAACACCTGCCCTGGGTGTGGGCAGCAGCATAGACATCAGGCTGAAGCAAAAGTGGAAGAAGGAGGCTACCAACACAAGCATTCTTTGTTTTTGTTTTTGTTTTTGTTTTTGTTTTTGTTTTTGTTTTTGTTTTCCATGGAAAAGTTCAGCCTCAGGGTGAGGAGGGTCTTGAGAAAGGAGGAAATGGGAGTGGTACTTATTTAATAATGACTCAGAGTCAGTAATGGATGCAAGTTTTCACTTCAAATGTTCTCTCTTTACCTGAGGATTCTCATCATTCCTTCCCTCTTCTGCTTTCTGACCCAAGAGCCTGAACCTTGTCTTTTATTTATTAAAATTACACCATAAAGGCTTTGACCATTGTTAATACAATTTTAAAATTTTTTAAATAATCCCAATATTCCCAACCCCCACTCCCTTAAAACAGAATCTAAAATCAAAGCAAAAGCACATTTCCTCATAGGTTTTACACAACCAGTTCTTCACAGGTCCCTGGGCACTGATAGCTCTTGCAATTTCCTGGTACAGGGACAGCAGTCTTTAATAATTATTTTTTGTATGAACAAAAAGGTGATGGATTACTAAAGTTAAAATAATTTCTTACAAAGTTTTAAAATTTATGCAAGTAAAGCAGCTATCTCTCTGCACACACACACACACACACACACACACACACACTCATACACATACACACATACAAAACAAAACAAAACATAACACATCAGCATTGGACAAAAGCCCTGGTCTTCAACAAGGTGAACCACTATGCTTCCTAGATTGAATTGTCTGCAACTTTATACCTCAATAAATCTGACTTCCTTTTAAATTGTTTCTAATCTGTGTGGTGGTGACATGACATCTGGCTGGTATAATTATTCTGTCAAGTTAAAACAATTTAAAAGGAAATCAAACCAAAAAATAAAAAAAAAAAATGACCCAGTGCTCATAAAACCGAAAGGTTTAGATTGTTACTGAAGAACAACAGTAGCATCGATTAGGAGGCTTAGTTGTTAAGCAAGAAAAAATATAAACCTCTGAGTGTATCAATGATGTTTCCAAACGAGAAACCTGACTTACTCCATCCCTTAAGGAACATGATAGGAAACACGGTTTAATAAAGAACACAGAAATATAAAGTTCCAAGGCTGAGCCACGTTCTGGACTAATAACGATCCTTATCTTTCCTGTGAAGTAATTCTGTTCATGAAACTGTAAGCAACATTTGATAAGGAAACATTCTTAGCAGATTTTAAATCTTTGTTTCTATTCTGTAACTATTCCACCTCCCATAATACAGTATGTGGCTGCCCACCTTAGGTAATTAAAAATGTGTTAAGGTCCTAAAATTTATAATAATTTTAAAAAATCAAAAGCATATTTTAGTATTTTGTAGAGGATGTAAAATGTGGAAGTTAATGCCTGCTCTACAAAGAGGTACCTTGCAAACAGAAGAGTCAACACATCTTCTTAGAAGTGAGGGGCAAGTGAAATAAAAGGAATTCATTGCCTCAAAATTGAAGAAATGCAAATTATAAGAGTTTAGCACTCAAACCATCATGGAAAAGAGTGCCAAAGTAGGGGTTCTATACCTGTAACCAGAGAATAAATTCCTGAGCTAAAATTCTGGGAAGTTCATTGAAACACAGTATTTTAGGTAAAGTTCATTGCTTTCCCACTCTTCACCCAAGGACTCTATCACGTGTGCACGATTAAAATTGAAGAAAATATCCTATTCTTTGCAGCTGGATTTTGAGTTTAATAGAAAAAAAGAAACTAACCAATAAGTATTTCCGTTTTTTACATGCTTTCTTACATTTAAAATGAGTTTTTACAGATATATTGTCTCCATACTGAAATACTGGCATTTTTATTTCATAACTTTATTCATACACTGATTCTGATTTTATTTTGCACATTAGTAAAAATATCAGTGACTTTTTTTCCTTTTTGAAAAGAAAATCATTGTTTCCTAAGTACTTTTTTTCTTATTTAGAAAAAATTATTAGCAGCCATCTAATTATAAGTGAGTTATATTTACATAATGATGTTCTGTTAATTTGGGTCATTTTTGCCACTTAACTCTCTGACACCCTTTATCCCATCCTTCTCCAATAGCAGACTGTGTGTCGTCTCCCACAGTCAGAGAGAAATGAAGTTGAAGACAACACATTCAACTTACTCAGCTTACTTCTTTAATAGGTGACATGAGAATGTTTCCTCCCTAGGAAGGACTGTGGGGAAGCCTGATGAAGTCTTGAAGAGAATAACAAATGTGTGACACAATTAAGGTGTTCTGATGTGTTACTGATGGATAACTCACTGGTAGCTCTTTACCTGGGTCTTGATACAGAGGAGACATTAACCAACATTGAGATGTAGGTTAGGTTGAGATGTAAAATCACTGAGTTGTTTCTGGCGTTGCGTGGAGGAAACAGGAAGCAAATGCATTGTGACAATTACATGCTGCTGAGAGCCTCTACCCCTGGAAGGGTTTTACCTTCCAGAAGCTCTAGACTTGCTCCACCTCCTGTGCTCACATGGCTGACCTTGTCTTCAGTGTTCCATTTGGCACAACAAGTAGCAGTATCTCCACCTCCTATAATGGTGACACAGCCATTGGAGGTGGCCTTTACAATTTCATCCATGAGGGCTTTGGTTCCCTTAGCAAAAGCTTCCCATTCGAATACACCCATAGGCCCATTCCAAACAATCAGCTTCGCTTGGGCCACAATTTGAGCATTGTTTTTAATGCTCTCAGGGCCACAGTCCAAACCCATCCAGCCAGATGGTATACCAGATTCTATAGTGGCTTGTCCAACTTTACAATTCTCATCAAACTTGTCACCAGTAACAAAGTCAACAGGAAAGGTTATCTTTACGCCATTCTTTTCTGCTTTGTCCATGATCTCTTTGACAATCTTGGCTCCCTCTTCATCAAACAAAGAAGCACCAATCTGCATGTTCTTGAGTTCTTTCAGGAATGTGTAAGCCATCCCACCACCAATAATCATAAAATTGACTTTGTCTAACATATTTTTGATGAGGTGGATCTTGTCTGACACTTTGGCTCCACCAAGGATAGCCAGGAAGGGCCTCTCTGGGTTTTCTAAGACCTTGGAAAAGTAATCTAGTTCCTTCTTCATGAGGAACCCAGATGCCTTCTGAGGCAAATTTACTCCCACCATGGAACTGTGAGCCCTATGTGCAGTGCCAAAAGCATCGTTGATGTAGACATCACCGAGTTTGGACAGTGATGCTCGGAAGGCTTCTACTTTAGCAGGATCAGCGCTAATCTTCTGTCCAGAAGAATCTTTACCCTTACCTTCTTCCTCCACATGGAACCGCAGGTTCTCCAGCAGGATGACAGACCCATTACTTGGGTTGGCGCAGGCTTTCTCTATTTCAGAGCCCACACAGTCCTTCAAGAATATAACATCCTTGTTCAGCAGGGACTTGAGCTCAGCAGCAACAGGCTCTAATGAGTATTTTTCTGGCATGGGGACACCGTCAGGCCGGCCGAGGTGACTCATGAGAACTACAGACTTGGCTCCATGGTCCAGACAGTGCTTGATGCTTGGGATGGCAGCCTTGATTCTCTGGTTGTTTGTAATTTGTTTATTCTTCATGGGAACGTTGAAGTCTACTCTCATGATGACTCTTTTGTCCTTAAGATCCACTTTGTCCAGAGTCAACTTACGAGAAAGAGCCATCTTGATGGTACTCAGAACAACCTCTTTACTGCTGCTGAGAGGTTGGCTTGGTGGTGATTTTTAACGCTTAAGTCTTGGCCCCGCCTTTTCTTTGTGAGTTCAGTCTCCTGCACAATAGCCATTGGTAGACTTTGAAAGGAATTCCAGCTCTGTGATTGGTCCTCCATCCTGTCTATCTTGATTTGGAAAGTTTCACAAGGTACAGACTCAAACTGCCAGCCTAGAATACTAAACAGTAAAACAGAGAGCTTGGGGCTAGAGTTGGGAAATTAGAAAGTCTTCAAATAAGAAGTATCAGAAGGCCAGATTGTTTTTCTCCTGGTTTTTGTTTCTGTATCCTCTTTCAAATCGATTAGAAAATAAAAAGCATAGCCAACCATAAGATTACAATAATAATAATAATAATAATAATAATAATAATAACAACAACAACAACAACAACATAATCCTTCCCCACATCCAATCTCTAATTAAATACAAATGATGAATATTTGAAAAGAAAGTACTGTGTTTGTTTTGTTTGTAGTCCAAGGCATCATAATGCATGTCTTTTATCCTTAATAAATATTTCTGCTGAGGTCATGGACTGCTGTTAGACTTTGTGATATACTCTAGTTTTGTGTGGGAATCATATATTTTTGTTGCCTTAGTTTATTTTTATTTTGTTTATATATCTCTCATCTATCTATCTATCTATCTATCTATCTATCTTCTATCTATTTATTTTTAGATTTCAGTGACCTTAGGACTGTTTTTAATTTACCTAAGAATTTTTGTGTTTTGCTTTTATTTGCATTTTGAACTAGAAAATAGTTTTACCATTTTTCTGACTTCTCTTTTAAAATTTATTCATCATTCAATAGTGTGTTACTTAATATTTATGAATTTATATAATTTCCAGAGCTTTGTCTGTGGTTGATTTTAAACTTGTAATGCATATGTTTAGATAGAATGCACAAAGTTATGCCAGTTTATCTGAATCTGTTAAAATTTGCTTTGTGTCCCAAGATGTGGCCCATTATAAATAGACTAAGTAAAATGTGCATGTTTTTGCATTTCAGAAAATATTCTGTACAAATTTGTTAGGTGCACTAGCATATATGATGCTATTTAGTTCTTATGTTACTGTCTATTTTTTGTACATGATTTTTCTTATAGGAGAAAATAGAGTATTTATATCATCTGTTATTATTGTGTTGGTGTTAATTTGTGTTCTTTATTTCTATTAGTACACTTTTTAAAGGTTGCATATAACTTTTTATTAATGCCATGATTAACCAATGGCTATTGTTGATACTTTAATAAAAGTTTTATTTTAAAATATAAATAAAATAGGGGACTTGTTATTTTTCTAGTAGACAGTGCTTTTAAGACACTGACTCAAATGACAGAAAAACAGGGGTTTTAGGTCTTCACCAGAGTGATACAAACATACACTGAGTATGCACTTTCCTAGGGCTTAAGTGTATAATAATCTATATCTCGAAGAGCCTGTTCTGAAGGCATTTGATTGGTTGATTGATTGAATGCAAGTGAACAAGTGGAGAGCACATGTAAGCGACTGGAGAAGGGAAGAGAAGAAAGAAAGAAAATAATTTAAAAAATAGTAATATGCTTTTGAGGAAACTTAATGTCTCAGAATTTGGTCTATAAATGTTTAGGAGTACAATCTCTTTTACTTAACCCCTTGTTTAGGATGAAGTGTCCTTTAGTCTGATTTGTTTATTTTGAAGTATGTTTTGCCTGGTACTATGGAGGCACCTGATTGCTTCCTGGTTCTTAAAATACTTTTTTTTTTTAATACCTTCACCTTAAAGTAGTTCCTAACTTTAAAGGTAGGATAAGGTTTTGTAGACAATATTTTGTTTCTTAATCTATTCAACTAGCCTGTCCTTTTGATTGTGGGATAAATATCATAACTATTCAGTTTTATTTTTTTTCCCCAAAGGTGTGCATTGATACTTGTCTTTCGGATTTTTTGTCTTCTTTTCTTTTCTTTTCTTTCCTTTCTTTCTTTTTTTCTTTCTTTCTTTCTTTCTTTTTTTTTTTTTGCTTTTCTTTTCTTGTGTTTTCTTTCCATTCTTTCTTTTTTTCTTTTTCTTTTCTTTGACAAGGTTTGTGTGTGTGTGTGTGTGTGTGTGTGTGTGTGTGTGTGTGTGTGTGTGTGTAAGATCTCTGGTCGTCCTGGACTGGCTTTGTAGACCTGCCATTGAATAGACAGAGATCACCTTTCTCTGCCCCCAGCGATAAAAATAAAGGCATGCATCACCACTCCTCTCTCTCTCTCTGTTTGTCTCTCTCTGTCTCTGTCTGTCTGTTTGTCTGTCTCTCTCTCTCTCTCTCTCTCTCTCTCTCTCTCTCTCTCTCTCTCTTTCTCTCAGATTTATTTTTTGTATATTATTGTTTTGCTTTCGTGTGTGTGTGTGTCTCTCTGTGTGTGTCTGTGTGTGTGTGTGTGTGTGTGTGTGTGTGTGTGTGTGTGTGTGTAAGGGTGTCAGATCCCATGAAACTGGTGTTAAAAAAAGTTATGAAGTACCATTTGGTTGCTGAAAATTCACCCCAGGTCCTCTGGAAGAGAAGCTAGTACTCCTAAGTGTTGAGCAATTTCTCCAGCACCTTATTTAAAATTTTATTTTAAATATATACTGTTTTGATTTTGTTATTGTTCTCCTCCCTAAGCTTCTTACAGTTCTCCCTAATGCCCTATCTACCCAACCTCATATTGTTTCTTTCCCTGTTCCCCAAAACTAAAACAAAGTTCATAGAGAAAAACAATTTTCTCCAATGGAATGTTACTAGGTACATCAACTACAGTCTAGTACAGGACACATGCCCAGAAGTACTTGGAAAACACAAAATAGAAATAATGTTCTTGGTGGGATGATGGCCATTTTGTTTTGTTTTGCCTTGGTGTTTTTGTTTGTCTTTTTTCCTTGGGTTTTGTTGTTGGTATTCTTGCTATTGTTTGTTGTTTCCATTGTTTGTGTTCTCAGTTGTAGTTTGTTTTTCAGAAGTTATAATTTCATTTATTCTCTTTTTATTACCTCTACTCTATTCCTATTCTGCTTAGCCTGAAGTATTGTTTCAAGCACTCTCTCTAGGTCTAATTTGGTGGGCATGAATTCTTTTGGCTTTATCATGAAAATATTTTATTACTCTTTTAGCTATTGAGATATGTTTGCTGAGAATAGGAGTCTAGGTTGGTACTCATGCTTTTAGAATATGAAATACATTGCTCCAGGATCCTCTGGATTTCATGGTTTCTATTGAGAAATCACCCATTAATCTGATGGGTTCTCTTTTATATTTGATCTGTGTTTATTATTTTTCAAGATCTCTCTATGATCTATATATTTAGTGTTTTAAATATAGCATTTAGTGAGTGTCTTTCTTCTGGTCTTATCTACTTAGAGTTTTGTGTGCTTCCTGTGTCTGCATGAATGTGTTTGTTCTTAATTTGGAGAATTTTTCTGTGATCTTGTTGAAATTATAGGCTATGTCATTGACCTGGGATTTTAGTCTTCAATGACTATACTTCAAAGATTTGGTGTTTACATGGTACATGATTTTTTTTTTTTTTTTTTTTGCATGTTTCTTTGGCTCCCTCTAGTGATCTGACTACCTATCCTGATGATGTGAGAATACAAGTTAAACTGATAAATGGATATTAAAGAAAGCTCAGAATACCCACAATAAAACCTACAGACCATGTGAAGCTTAAAAAAAAGAAAGACCAAAGTGTGGATGCTTCAGTCCTACTTAAAAGGGGGAACAAAATAATCATGGGTGGTGGAGGGTAGGAGGGACTTGTGAGGAAAACAGGAGGAGGAGAGAGAAAAAAGAGGCAGGATCAGATGTGGGAGGATAGGGGAGATATACAGAGGGTTAGGAAATTGAACAGAGGTATATGGCAATGAGGGATGAGGAACAAAGATAGTAGCCAAAAGAAAGTCCCAGATGCCAGAAAAGCAAGAGGCTCCCCAGAACCAACAGGGATGGCATTAGCTAAAATACTCAACAAAGGGGAAAGAGAACCTATAGAGACCATATGGAGTTTTAGGCACAACCCCTGGTTGAGGGATGGGGCCACCCATACTTCTCAAAAATTTTAACCCAGGATTTCCCTGTCTAAAGGAAATACAAGGAAAAAAGGTAGAGCAGAGACTGAAGGAAAGGTTGTCCAGATACAACCCCACCTGGGGATCCATCCCAGACACAGCCACAAAACCCTGACACTATTGCTGATGCCAAGAAGTGCTTGCTCACAGGAGCCTGATATGGATGTCTCCTGAGAAGCTCTGCCAGAGCCTTACTGATACAGATGTGGATGCTTGCAGCCAACCATCAGACTGAACTCAAGGACCCCAATGGAGGAGTTAAAGGAAGAACTGGTGGAGCTGAAGGAGTTTGCAACCTCATAGGAGTAACAACAATATTAACCAGCCAGACACCCCCCCTATAACTACCAGGGAATAAACCACCAATCAAAGATTACACTTGGAGGGACCCATGGATCTAGCTGCATATGCAGCAGATGATGGCCTTATCTGGCATCAATGAGAGGAGAGACCCTTGGTCCTGTGAAATCTTGATACCCCAGCATAGGAGAATGCTGGGGGGGGGTGGTGGTGATGCAGGAGCATGTGGGTGGGTGCAGGTGCACCCTTATAGAAGCAGGTGGAAGGGTGGGATACGAGTTTGGAGAAGGGGAACCAGAAAGGAGGATAACATTTAAAATGAATATAATAACCGATAAAAAAAAAAAAAAAAACAAAGTAAATGGAATGGAAAATCAAAACACAGGCTGCATACTACCTATGTTTTAAAATGGGGAGGAACTGTCATTTTCTTTTATCCCAGATGGCTATAGGTTACTATCCACAGCATGGAATACCTTGGTTGTAAAGTTTCTCTTGGATGTGCTGTTTTTAGAACTGACCCTAGTCCTGCATACATAGCCACCATTATTTCATACTTTATGGATGTTGGTGTTGTCATAGGGTTGAACCTGCCCTCAACCTTGAGTCATATTGAATAGTCTAAGTATAGAACTGGATCTTTGGGGACAAATAAGTCAATAATCAAAGACAATCATGTCAAAACTGGGGACTGAGCTATAGCCCATAGTAGAGTCAGTAATTTTCTGCATCTGAGCCACTTAATGCACAGGTAGTGTACGAGCCAACCTGTTTTATCTTTTTATCTTTTTATCTGTTTTATCTGGGTTTTATCTTTGTGGTTATCTAGGTGAGGGTGCTTCCACTTCTCCTGGGTCAACTCTGATAGATTCCTGTACTTAGTTCTGTGCAGCAGCTGTAACAACAGCTGGCTTCTGTGACTGTGCAGGACCGACACCATGTGGCCTGCCACTACTGCTGCTGCCACCACCGAAACAACTGCTACCTGCTGTCACTGACCATGTGAATTTCTACCACCGCTGTAGACCAACCTACCTGCTGCATCAGGCTCATGGAACTCCCACCACATGAGCTGTGCCACTGCGGCCCCCCACATGGTGCTCCTACATGTGGATCAGACAGCCAGACAGGCCCACACAGATCTCATGGTTCCACCTTTTCTGATACCAGACTGTGAAGCCAGCAAACACACACTGGAATATTGATTGGTTAGGAACTTCCAATTGGCAGGAGGGACCTTAGATGGCCAGATAGGGCCTTTCCTGGGCTGAGGGGTTGGTGTTTCATGCCCCAGTCCATATGACTGGCCTCCTGGCTGACCTACAACTTATGACTTTGGCCATTTTGGATGACTCACCCCCCTCGAAGCAGTTCACACCTCCCCCCACCCAAACTCTTGCAGCAGTCAGAAATTCTGGTACCAGGTTGAATTGCTTTCTGGTGATCTCTGGTAGTTCACTGAGGCCCCTAGATAGTCTTGTGACGACCTGATATCTAGGCTGTTGCCTGACTTGTATTTTTCTCTCGGGACATCGCTAAGAGAATTTCAGTAACAGCCCCACCCCCACCCCCACCCCATCACCCAATGGGCACTACATTGTCTTCGGCTGCACCCCCAGACACCCCATTGGGTTGTCTCCTAAAAAAACCTCAAATCTCTAAAATTAATGCCTGATTTGTGGCCTTCCAAATTGATATGCCTCTGCAATAAGGTCTGGATTTAGTATCCTCTAGATAATGGTTTAAAATGGCCACCTAATGGCACGCTAGACCCATTTTAAAGGGTCTTCATACATACTGCCAGCAGTCTGGTAAATGAAAAGAGGTTCCCTATATCCAAGCATTCATCTACCTTCGCTCTAATCCCTCTATGTGTTCTGCCTGTTTCCCAGCCCAGGTTCTCTTAGCCATGAAGCCTACTCAACCCCCCATTAGATGACACCCCACCCTTAGATCCAGCTGACGAACTTCCTCCCTTCCATTGCAAACCTGTTTCCACGCTGCCAAAAACCCAAACAGCTGCCTCAGTTTCTTCTCACCAGGGTACTGAAGAGTCTACTAGCTTGACTTCTCCAGACCCCTCCCCTCCTTCTGTGCCAGCTGCAGGCCATGCTAAATACCCTGCATTGGCACCAAGCTTTACCCCTCCTATCACATGTTCTAAGGCCACAGCCAAACCTTCAATTCCTTTTCCTCCAGGGACAACTAAACCAGCATCTACCCTTCCTCTAAGGGAAGTGGCTGGAGTTGACAGTCTGGTCAGAGTACATGTTCCTTTCTCACTAAGTAAACTTTCTCAAATAGAGAGCAGACTGAGTTCCTATACCTCTAACTCCTCTGCCTTTATTAAAGAGTTCCAGTACATCACTCAATCTTATAGCTTGACTTTCCATGATGTTCATATGATTCTCACTAACAATTTACTTCCTGATGAATGCAGGCAAATTTGGGAAGAGGCAAAAACTCATGCAGATCAGCTTCATCAGACAGATGGAACACATCCAATTGGATCTGAGGCAGTTCCTGACCAGGATCGTCGATGGGATTATAATTCCACAGGTGGTATTTTAGCTAGACATCGATTTATAACATGTCTTTTGGTCGGCCTAAGAAAGGCAGTCTTTGTGTGTGTGAGAGAGAGAGAAGACAAACAAATAAGTTTATGTTTTTTTTAACACTTAACTAATCTGTTAAATTAAGATTATAGATTTTTTATATTTTATTTACATTTCAGATGCCATCCCCTTTACCCATTTCCCCTCCCCAGAAAACCCCTATCCCACATGCTCTTTTCCTTTTTGCTTTTATACATTTTTTAAATGTTAATCAAAAGTTTTATAAGTTTGGTAATGCTCAATCAGAAGTGTAACTCAATACCCAACCTAGATATATAAACTATCTTTGACTGGTGGAGACACGTGAACATCTGCCTCAATGCCCCCCCTCTCTTTCTCTCTCTCATCACCTAGCTTCACCCTTCCTGTTAAAATGAATTTTTTTCTCTCAAAATGCAATTAGAGCATAATTATTCCTAATTGTACCAGTGAGGTAAAAGATAGTCCTAATACCCAGTCCATCATTTTGTTGACTAACCAGAACCTCTGTCGTCTCACCTAACTAAAACACTTAGTTTGGAACCTGGTTTTTTTTCTTGGCTGTAGAATGAATATCAGCTGAAAACCTTCCTCTCAAATCTTTTCTCTCAAAGTAAATAGCCAGGATTGGCTATGAGACTATAGGTCTTCAACCCCATCAGAAATTCAGAATGACTGAGTTAACTGAAATTATGGGAAGCACTAAGCATAGCTTCTAAAACTTAGCCAATTTATAGAGACCACTGAACACCTGGAAAGCCCCTACACTACCGAACATTGGAGCATCAAATCTTCAGCTTTCTGGCCCAGAATCATCTGACAGACCTTAGTGATGCAGAATTATTAAGGGCTGATTACTCTGTCTAGGCAGATATAATCAGTTGACTATTCTGCAAATATGTCCTTTTCTGGACAGTAATTTGTCTGTAGATGGAAAGAGGCAATTCTTGCCTAGTGGCTGTCACTGCACAACTGGAGTAACTCCAAGGATGCTCAATTTCTTCTTAGAACCCAAGACAGGAAGCTGTCAGGAACAGACAGGTAGACAGCTATATCATATTCTTGACAGCATGCACTTCCAGCCATCCACATCAGTGTCTAGCTTAGGTGACTATACATGGGATGAATACCCAGGTCAATTTCTGTCCTACGTTTTGTTTCCATATTTGCTCCCTTGAGTATTTTTGTTACTCGTTCTAAGTAGAACTGAGGCATCCCCTCTTGGTCTTTCTTCTTCATGAGCTTCATGTGGTCTGCGGGTTGAGTCTTCACTATTCCAAGCTTTTGGGCTAACATATGCTTAACAATGAGTAAATACCATGTGTGTTCTTTTGTGATTGGGTTAACCGGCTCAGGATGATAATTTCTAGATCCATCCATTTACCTAAAAATTTCTCAAATTCATTATTTTTAATAGCTGCATAATACTCCCTTGTGTAGATGTACCACATTTTTTTGTATCCATTCCTCTGTTGAGGGACATCTTGGTTCTTTCCAGATTCTGGCTATTATAAATAAGGCTGCTATGAACATAGTGGAGCATATGTCCTTGTTATATGTTGGAGCATCTTCTGGGTATATGCCCAGGAGTGGTATAGTTGGATCCTCAGGTAATGCTATGTCCAGTTTTCTGAGGAAATGCCAGACTGATTTCCAGAATGGTTGTACCAACTGGCAATCCCACCAACAGTGGAGGAGTGTTCCTCTTTCTCTGCATCATCACCAGCATCTACTATCACCTGAGTTTTTGATCTTAGCCATTCTGACTGTTGTGAGGTGGTATCTCAGGGTTGTTTTGATTTGCATTTCCCTGATGACTAAGGATGTTGAGCATTTCTTAAGGTGATTCTCAACCATTCGAGTTTCCTCTGTTGAGAATTCTTTGTTTAGCTCTGTACCCCATTTTTTCAATAGGGTTATATGGTTGTCTGGAGTCTAGTTTCTTGAGTTCTTTGTATATCTTGGATATTAACCCTCTATCGGATGTAGGATTGGTTAAGATCTTTTCCCAATCTGTTGGATGCTGTTTTGTCTTATTGACCATATCCTTTGCCTTACAGAAGCTTTGCAATTTTATGAGGTCCCATTTGTCAATTCTTGATCTTAGAGCCAGAAAACTTTGAGAAACTTCAAGAGGTTGTCCAGGACAAACAGGAAATCTGTCTCAGTTTTTAGAACACCTTACAAAGGCTTTATTGCAGTATACTAATCTGGACCCTGAAAGTCCAGAAGGTAAGCAACTTCTGATGACCTTTTTTTCCCAGAGCTACCCCAACATAAAAGCTAAACTTAGGAGATTGCAGAGAGAGTCCTAACTCCACAGGCCGGAAGTCTTGGCACTGGCCTTCGAGGTGTACCATGAGAAAGATGAGAAAGCACAAAAACAGAAATACCACATGCTGGCAAAAGTTATCTGACAAGCCTTAGCCACTACCCCAGACTCCTGGTCTTTGAAGGAGCAAGGACCACCAGGCCCCTGCTATAAATCTGGTCAACATGGTGATTGGGTGAAGGCTTGCCCCAAACCTAGCAAGCCAAGGGGACCTTGTCTTAGGTGCCATCAGAAGGGACACTGGGGTTGCCCAGAACAGAGGGACATTGCTCCCAGAAAACCCTTCAGCTGACCTTCTAAGATTGGCTATGGAGAACTGACAGGGCTCAAGCTCTCTTGAACTGACCACACTTATCACTAGCAGGAAGCCCAGGGTATATATTATGGTATGTGAAAGACCCATCTCCTTCCTCTTTGACACTGGGGCCACTTACTCAGGCCTAACTGAGTTTTGGGGACCCACTTCACCTTTGCGTTTTCCTATTGTCTGGGGTAGGAGGACAGCCTTACATTCCTCACCAGA
Organism: Arvicanthis niloticus; assembly: GCF_011762505.2. Taxonomy (NCBI): domain Eukaryota; kingdom Metazoa; phylum Chordata; class Mammalia; order Rodentia; family Muridae; genus Arvicanthis; species Arvicanthis niloticus. Next base: position 49,200,336 of record NC_047674.1, read on the forward strand.
CCCCCCAACTTAGTTGCATTTTTAGGGGTGTACCTCTCAACCATTCCTTTTTGGTAGTGCCTACATGTCCTGTCCCCTTATTGGGAAGGGATATTTTAGCTAAGTTGGGAGCCTCTATTTTCTTTACTTCCCTAATTTGCCTAAACCCAAGCTTGCCAGCAGTACCTGTGCTCTTTCTTCTAGCCAGTCATCCTACTAACACTAACATGTTATTTCCCTTACCAGCTTCTCAGGTAGACCCGAGTTTGGGATGTTCAGAACTACTCTGTTGCTAAACATTGATGAGAGCCACTCTGTCAATGTTGGGACCTACCCTGCAAAAAGCCTTGGGGACTAACTTGTTAGCCCGCACTGCTCCAAGCAGCTCCGGTCCACGGGTCAGGGTTCAGCAAGAGAGAGAGAGTGAGGATGAAAACGAAGAATGGAAACCAGAGAGAGTGTGATTCAATCCTGTTTATTCTTCAGTCTCTCTTCGTAGTCTAAGTCCCAAGTCTTGATTTCCTAGTCCCTAGTTCCTAGTCCCTAGTGCCTCCAAGTTCCAAGCTTCTTTCCAAGCTCCCTTCCAAGTGCCCAATACTTAATGCCTAACAACTAACTCCAACTTGTACTCCAAGTTGTACTCTACGCGTCTGTCTGCTTTTTGCCTTTTATATGTCTCACTTCTAAGCCACGCCTCTAAGTCATGCCCTTAAGTCATGCCCTTAGGTCTTGTCTCTAAATCTGATCTCTAAGTCACACCCTTAAGTCACACACCTTTAAGTCTCACACACCCAAGGGAAGATCCTGGGTATCTAAAACAAGATGTTATCAGAGTGTGCTCAGCTGTTGAAGGCTATTGTAATCAAATCTCTTGTCAGGGTATATGGCTCAAGATGGCTGCAAGGATGATACCTGCCTTCTGTACGCTCCCCACAAAACATCATTCTCCTGTTGTCATCCAGTTACTGGACTCTACCAGGTACATCACCCAAGCTCAATATCCTCTCTTTCTCCAGAGCCTCAGGGGACTTAAGCCTATTACTTCCTAACTCTTAATGAAAAAACTCCTTCGCCCTACCTCTTCCCCCTTTAACACCCCTATACTAGCAGTTAAGAAACTTAATGGTACCTATAGTCCGGTTCAAGACCTCAGACACATTAATTTTGCAGTGGTTCCCCTCCATCCTGTTGTGGCTAATCCTTATACACTTCTTTCTACTATACCATCAGGGACTTCTTATTTTTTAGTCCTGGATCTCAAGGATGCATTTTCTCTATCCCTCTAGATACCCAGTCACAGGAAATATTTGCCTTTACCTGGACAGATCCTGACACTAACTCTTCTACCCAATGTACCTGGACTGTTCTACCTCAGGGATTCCAGGACAGCCCATACCTATTTGGCCAGGCCCTGGCTTCTGACTTGCTCTCTTTATCTCTCCCTAGATCTAAGATTGTACTTTACATAGATGATGTCCTTCTCTGTAATGCCTCTCTAGAGATTAGCCAAGCTGAGACAGCTGCTCTTCTAAATTTTCTTTCCAGTCGAGGCTACAGGGTCTCACCTTCTAAAGTCCAACTGTCCACCTCTCAGGTCACCTATTTGGGACTAACAATTACCCAAACCCACAAGGCTATTACCTTAGATAGAAAGAATCTGATTCAGTGTCTAACTGTTCCTTCTACAAAAGAAGAGATTTTATCATTCCTAGGAATGAATATCTTTTTGCAGTCCCGGGTTCCTTCCTTTTTCCTACGTTCTTGTTCCTTATATGAAGCAGCATTAGGTCCCATCTATGAACCTCTTCTCAAACCTATTACTAAGCCCTTTCAAAGGCTCCAACAGGCTCTCTGTAAGGCCCAGCATTACATCTCCCTGACCTGACTCATCCTTTTTCCCTCTACGTAACTGAAAAGGGGGGATTTGCCCTTGGAGTCTTAGGTAGCCAACTGAGAATATCTTTTGCACCTGTAGCATACTTGTCAAAAAGACTAGATCTAACCATCCAGGGATGGGCACCTTGTATTTGTACCTTAGCAGCTGCTTATTCTCCTTATTCAAGAGTCAAAAAAACTAATTTTGGAATTGCCTGTAATTGTCCTCTCTTCTCACAACCTGTCACAGCTTCTAACTTATAAAGGCTTACCAGAGTCTACCTCCCTCCAGGGTTCTTTTTCTCCATGTAGCTCTAATGGAAGACTCCACCCTCACCTTTCAATCATGCCCACCTCTTAATATTTCCAACCTTCATTCTAATACTAACTACTCCCTATCTCACTCCTGCACTGAAACTTTAGAGGAACTATTACCTCATCCTTCACACATACAGAAGGGCACATTGCCTCAAGCCATCTCTACCTGGTATATAGATGGAAGCTCCTTTCTAAATGAAGGAGCCAGGAAAGCTGGCTATGCCATAGTGTCAGACACAGAGGTGGTGGAGGCACAGGCCCTACCTGCTCATACCAGCAACCAACAGGCTGAACTAATAGCTTTTACCTGTGCATTCCACCTGGCACAGGGACAATCCCTCAACATCTACACAGATTCCAAATATGCTTTCCATATCCTCCTGTCCCATGCTGCTATCTGAAAGAAGCATGGGTTACTTACCACAAAAGAAGGATCAGTAACTAATGCACACTAAATTGTGGCCATGCTAAAGGCCTCCCATCTCCCCACAGCTATTGGGATTGTCCATTGCAGATTCTACCAGACGGAAAACTCTATTGCCTCCAATCAAAACAACTGAACTGATTAGGCAGCTAGAGCTGCGACACATAGGGTTCTAGACTCATCTCACCCTCCCCAGGACATTCTTACACTGCAACCCACATCCCTACCTACACACCCTGACACTCATCGAACTCTGTCCTATCTTCACCAGCTCTTTCATCCTAACAGCCAAGTGTTGTCTTATTTTGCTAAGACCCACCTACAGACTACTCCTGAGGACTTAAGTTTCTTAAAATCTATCACTGCTTCTTGCAAAATCTATCAGATGTCAGATCCCATCTCAAGGTATCATAACACCTCTTTTCCTACCATCAGGCTAGAGGTTCCCTTCCTGAAAATGACTGGCAACGTGACTTTACCCACATGCCTGCTGTCAAATGCCAAGTACCTCCTGGTTTTGGTGGACACCTTCTCAGGCTGGGTAGAGTCTTTTCCCACAACTAACAAAAGGGCCCAGACAGTCTCTGATCTCCCTCTCCGAGAGATCATCGCCCGATTTGGTGTCCCAGCCTCCCTCTAGTCAGAAAATGGTCCTGAATTTACTTCCCAGGTTTCTCAAATTCTATCTAAAGTCCTAGACATCCCCTGGCATTTTCACATTCCCTATTACCCTCAATATTCAGGTAAGGTAGAAAAAACTAACTGCTCTTTAAAAACTACTCTTGTCAAGCTGTCACAGGAACTTCATCTTGACTAGGTAAAACTTTTTCCTCTGGTTCTTTTTGGGGTTATGAGCTTTCCCCAAGCAGCCTCTCCTCATCTCACCCTTTGAACTCATGTATGGACAACCAGTTCTAACTTCTGGTCTTTCAACTAAACGCTCTCCCCTCCCATCTACTCACCCTATTACTTTGCCACCTCCGTTCTCTCTAGTGAACTTTGCTGACCACCATCTACCTTGACCACACACTGTCTCCTGTCTACTGCCTGTCAACATTGAAGACTAAGTCCTTCTCACCCCTCCAGATCACAGGCCATCACCTCTCTCTCCCAAATGGCAGGGCCCTTTTAAGGTAATTCTTGTGACCCCTACAGCTGCTAAACTTGAGGGACACCCTCACTGGGTCCACTTGTCTCACCTCAAGCCTTTCATCCCTCCATCTAAAATTGACTCTTATACACATCAACCTTAACAGGACCATACTCTATTAAGCTCCAGAGGACTTTGAAATCACCCACCTTGTTCTCAAACCCAGAAAATGAGACTCCACTCCAGAGCTGAGCTCAACCTCACTTGACTAGGCATGGGTTTCTCGTCCTCCCCTTGCTGCTTGTTTCTATCTGGGTCAGCCCTTAGGTCTGGAGGTTCAAGATTCAAGAGACCCCCCACAGATAACAGTCTTTCCACATAGGGTCAGGAAACTGCTCCATAGCTAGATGCCAAGAACCAATCCAAATTGCTATCATCCCTATATCTGTTGTCATATCTAAATATGTTTTCTATACTTGCTTTCTCTTTGACCAGATAGAATATTATTGTAAAAACTGGCCAGACAATTATGGGGGCTGCCCATACTCTTGTCAGATATATATGCTAGGATCACGAACCAAGCACTTCTTCTACCAACACCACAAGACACTCTTTTCTATATACAAGACCCACGAGATTCCAGCTGTGGTGCTTCAGAGCTGATGGGTGCCAGATGTCCTGACAGCTAAAGAAGATGGTCTTTGCTAGTTTCTCCAAGAAGAATGCCATTTTTAGGGAACGTGAGACCTCCAAGATTTTTAAAAACCCATATAAAAGTAGATACTCTCTTTTGTAACACCCTTTTTAGTCATTCCCCTGGTGTTATTATTTCTAACCAAACTATTAATCAGTTGCTATTACAGGATTACCAGCCACTGTTCACAGAGGAACCTGATACACACATCAACCAAGTGGCCCCCTATGGTGAAAGCCAGCTACTCCCCACAATGGACTAAGCCCCTACACAGTAGGAAGTAGTTTAAGAGACATGCGCCCCAACTCCCCTTTCACCATCGGCTTCACCTCCCCTTTTTTCCTTTTCTTTATAATAAGAAAAAGGGAGATATATTGGTATCAGGCTCTGAACCCAGTGACATCACATCTAGGCGCCCCTGACATTGTTGCCAAGGCAACTGCCATACACTCCCAGAATCCACCTGGCTACCTCATCTTTACTTGGGAGAGGCTATATATATCAATGCTTATATAAAACAGGCAAAACCCCCTGACTTTGCTCTCTTCTTCCAACTTCTTCCCCCCACCTTTGCCCTATCTCCTTAATACCCCCCTTGGAACCATTTGGTCTAGAGTAGTCTGTTCTAACCTGCCCACAGATGTCTAATGCTAACATTTAACATGTGCAACTAGGATAACTGATTCTGAATGTTGAGATTTTATGAGTGAACCAAGCTCCACAGGACTCACCAGACTGTATAGAGGATGTGTGATCTGGGATAGATCTATACATTGAATATAGCATGGTAGGATATGGTAAGGAGTACTTGCCAAACTAGATCCACTATTGATTATTAATTGAGGTATACATTGATTAGAATAAACTCTTCTGAAAGCTGAGAACTTTTATATAAATAAAAATTAAGTAAAAGATATCATAAATATTAAAATATCATATTGAGTAAACAAACACCAAATAACCAGTTAAACAAATACTAGGGGATGATTAATATGCTAAGATTAAAATTTATTTCATTTTTTCTAAAGCAACCAAGGTCAATGCCCCATGAACAAGCAAATTCTGTTCATTAAGGTACATTTTAATATCATTCTTAAAAGACCCAACAACTAAAATGATAATAGTAGTTTAGAATTTAAACCACTGATTATGATGAATGTGGAGAATAATGAATCATGAAAAAAAAATAAGACAACGTGAATGTTTCTCAAGAGATAGTTAACTAGGTAGAGCTAGAAAAAAAATGACTGACCATTACAGAGGAACTATATGCTGTCTGTTCCCTTACTTCATTGTGTTCTGGGAACATGATTTGTATTTTCAAGCCACAGTTTTAGTTACTTTTGTCATACAGACAATATGTAATCGTGGACTAGATTTGACTCCATAAATGTGTCTCAGATTTCATATGTCAAGGTCCAAAGGTAGACTTTGTTATTTTAAAATATTTGGGAGTAAACAATTTCGGAAAAATAGAAAGACATAGAAAAAGATACAAAATCATTACCATTTGGAAATATTTCAATGAACTAAACCTATACATTTGTGTGGGATCTGATAAGCATATTTAGAGGGTATAGTCTTTCTCTACATGGTCTTGATAGTGTGTACTGGAAATTTAATGAATTTTGCCTTCACAGAGGCAGGTTGCTTTGCAACCTTCTTTAAGAATTTGATCGTCACAGGTTAGCATCTTCTTCAGGTCTCCACAGTTAGAATATCTATCTTCTTCTCCACAACTATTGGCTGAAATAAAGAACAAAAATATACATTACTTTATTATTATTTCCCTCTCTTAGTAGTAACAAAATGAACTTATATGAATTGGAACAAGGTGATTGAGCAAATGAATGGATATCTTTTAAACTGTAGTTTTGTGAACTTGATTTCTTTACTTAAAAGCTTAAGAAAATTAAATTGAGTGGTTTTTTGTAGAACTGGACTATCTAGCTATTGTAAAGATGGCTTATTGAATAGGAGCCTTTAATATCCTTATGGAGGAACTGGTTTTGGTTTTCACCATCCACATGGGGACTTACGATCAACTGCAACTTCAGTTCCAATGCCAGTTTCTAGTCTCCAGGGTAAATAAGAACAAAATGTGGTACACATAAATATATGAACATAAATACAACCAAATATTCATAATATGAAATAAAAATAAGCATTAAAAAAGAACATCACTAAAATGGTGGTTATTTCTCAAGTACTTTTAAAGTTTAGTATGGTTAATATTTAAACATTATATTCTCAGCATAACAAGTTCATTAAAATGTTACATATCAACTGTGCCTAGTGGCCTCTTTCTATGACAATACTGGATATTTCTTGTGAACTGCTGTTTATATTATCTGCTCTCTCAAGAGGGGTGTCCTGAGGAGGAGTAGATCACATACTCAGATGATGTCAGATAAAATCTCAATTGATCAAATAAAGGCTAGACCATGTGATTGGAAAATGGAAGAAAAGGCAGAGCTGAAAGTTTTAAAGAGGGGAGAGAAGGAGGAAGAAGAGAAGAAGAGCTTGAGGACAAAGAGAGAAGATGATCAAGGAAGAAGAGGCAGAAGATGGAGCAGGCCCACGTTGCCTGGAAGAGCCACAAGTAGCTAGGGATTTCATAGCTGGGCAAGAGAGTAGTGTAGGGTACATTTGCCCAATCTAGGAGTGCTGCTTGTATTTATATTAACTGAGTTGTGTGTTCTTTGCATGGGTGTTTTGTGGTTGGAGATTTACTGTTATAAATCTGGCTGGTATTAATATAAGTCTTTAGTGTTTTCATTTCAAGGGGCTAAGGGGAGCTGAGTGAGTGGTAGCTGGTGTTCTCCAGGCTAGCCACATGGGGTGAATGGCCTGAGAAATGCAAGCAGTAGCTTCAAGCATTTCAGGTTAAACTGGTTTGGTTAGCTTAGCAACCTAGCCTCAGGATCCAGGGCAAGACAGAGCACATAGGGCTAACCATGGGGATTGGGGGCTTGGGGGAGGGGGGATGAGAAACTGCTGAGGCGGGCCCTTAACATTACAAGCTATAGACATTAACTTCATTCTAGCATGTTCTGTTTTCCATGACTGCCTTAGACTTGGATTCTCTCTTTCATGTCAGAAGAGGTAATCTTCTGAATACAAACTTGGAAAGGAATGTAGTAGAGGTTGTTCTGATTATTAGACACT